>NW_027361679.1:116917500-117115000 GCF_039654945.1 Dendrobates tinctorius
ACATCCGAAGTCATCCTCATGACTGGCGAAGACACTGTAATATTGTCCAAGTAGTGTCTCTACCTGGAGAAGTTGGGCTGGCGCTAGGCCGGAAAGTTCGGCCCGCATTCTCTCCAGGATGGCTCGACCTTTCTCCTTGGTCGAGGATGCGGCAGTCTGTTGGGTTTGTACCGTTACTGCCCAAGGATCTTCGGGCTGCACCTTCAACTAGACCGCGGGGTCCGGCAGCATCTCCTCCAAAGGCCTCACTAGTTTTGCCATTTCGGCCCGCGGCTTCAGGGCGATATCTTGGTCTTCCAAGTTGACACAACGCACCAGGACGGTCCCCTCCCGCACCGTGGCCAGGGTTCGGGCTACCAGTATGCCAGGGTGCAGGCGCTCCGAGTAACATGGTTCCACCTGCACCTCCATGCCCTCCAGTGGCATCAGGGCACGGATCGGCAGGGCAACCACCGTCTGCCCTGGAGGAAGCACGAGCGGGGGAGCCGCCGGCACGATGACTTTGCCCAGCGCCTCACCCTCCTGGCACTCCTGGAGCACTCGCGCCTCCCACACCAACCGCTGGAAGACCTGCCCTTGGGCCGTGCGAGAACCCCTGTGGCTCAGAGTCTCTTGTGTGGGCTCATTGAGGAGGAGGTTGCCGAACTCTCGTAGTATGTTCATACCCAGAGTAACCGGATGTTTGCTGTTTGTGTTTCCCTGGGTAAGGCCAACTCCCCGGCAGCCGAGTGATTTGCCGCTTATCGAAATCTGCATCCTGGCTACTCCGACGACAGGAATTGGTAGCTGGTTGGCGGCTACCAACTTTATCATGGTCCCCCTCTGAGGTCTCACTGCCTCGGGAAAATGCTGCCAAAAATAAGTCTCTGGCATGGTTGTTACTTGCGATCCCGTATCTACTAGGCATCGCACGGCACGGCCTTCGATCTCTCCCTATACCACTGGGCACCGCGCGGCCAGGTCTTCATGACTTCCTCCACCCCGTGTGGTGGGCTTCGGCTCCGGGCGGCGTCTCCACGGCTCAGGCTCCTCTGCTCTTCTTGGCAGTGGTGCGGGTTCCCCCTGGAACGTGGACACTCTCAGGCGGAGTGCCATAATTCTCCACAATCGTAACAAGCGAATGGTCGCGGGGACCGACTTGGGTGAGGGCCACGATGGTTAATGCCTCCTTCACCCGGCCCTGGCCGACTCCTTGTGGCCGCTTTCTTGGCTTCGGCCAGTTCACCTTTAATACTCTGTATCTCTTGCTTCATTTCTTGTACCCAGTGGGGTTCGCTCAGGGCGCTTACGGATGCATCGATACTCCGAGCCATCCCCACTGGGACCATCACCTCTTGCTCCTGTTCCCGAACCCGTGCCTCCTTCCCTATTTCTGAAAAGGTCAGATGTGGGTCCACTCGCACCCGCTCTCGCAAAGCCTGTCTTGTCAGGGTGTCTCATAATCCGGTCACTAACAGGTCACGTAATGTTACGTCCACGGTCCCCACACCGACTCCACCCTTCCTTTCAATGGCTAAAAACAGTTCCTGCAAAACATTCATATACTGGGTCACTGTTTCCCCCTCTTTCTGCATGCGTCTAAACATCTGGGTTCTCAGTTCCCCCACATCGGTCGGGTCCCCATTGGCCTCTTCTAAGATCTGTAGCACCCTGACGAAGGTGTTTCGCTGCCCCCGGGGCCTCAACATTACGGTATCCCGGGCTTCCCTGTCTAACGCCATCAGGGCCACTTCTGCCTCTAGGTCAGGGGTAAGTGGATGCATCCTAAATAATCCACACATTCGCTCCGTCCAATTCCACAGCATAGTAATGCTGCCGGAGAACCTGGGTAGATTGCGTAGCATAGCCCCCAAAGAAATGCTGGGCCAGGGGCCCTCGTTGTCCGCGCTCGGAGACTGCATCCTGCCGACTACGCCAAAATGTGGTACTTGCAGGTACGCTGGATGCAGTGACGAGTCGCGAGATGGTTTGGTGCTTTTTATAATAACGTTTATAGGCCTAGAGGTAACTTTCCTCAGTCACAGCCTGACCAACAAGGGTTGCCCTTGCAGGGGCTCTATACAAGCAAACACAAACAGGGTAGAACACGACTACGTCCGGCAATAGCCAGTCACTATAGGGCTGCGGTATGGCCGACTACGGGTCCTTAATTATATAGTCAACTTAGCCGTCCAGATGTCCCTCGCCGTATGGGATGGTGATCTTTCGGCGTAGCAGTCGCTGGGCCCAGTTGCTGAAGCGTTGCTCCGGCGCTCTGATGACACTGGAGTACCACAGGCCCCGGCAGAGTCCTTGGGCGGTTGGGCCGCAGCCCCCGGACTGGGGCAAGCGGTAGCGATGTGGGGTGACGAGGGGCAGGCCACCTGCGCAGCTAACAGCTGCGATGGGGAATCCACGGCAAGCAGAGGCTCGGCCCCTGCCGCGGACCGGAGTGGGACAGTGGTGGCCGCCGACGGCACTGGACTTGCCGCAACCACGGGTGATGGCAGAGCAGCTGCGGGTGGCGGGAGACAGGCCACAGCCGCGGGCTGGAGCGAGGCAGCAGCGGCCGCTGAGGACCGCGGGCAGGCCGCAGCCGCGGGCAGGAGCAAGGCGGCAACGGCCGCTGGGGACCGCGGGCAGACCGGAGCCGCGGGCAGGAGGAAGGCGGCGTCGGCCGCTAGATGGCGCAGGGCACTGGTTCTCGGACGGTCATCTCGGCGCCGTCCCACTGATGTCCAGGGGAAGTATCTCTCCTGTCTCTGGCCTCCTTCCTGGCTCGGGTGAGTCACCCTGGCTCTCAGTCGCTCCCACGATCTCCTGCTCCTTCTGCTGACTCACTGTGACTCTTGTTCCCCGTCCCTTTTATACTGGCTCCTCCTCCAGTCCACCTGTCAGTCTCCACAGTCCATCCCTGAATTCTGTCCCCCGGAAACAGTTTCCCCCGGTACCCAGGTGACGGTCCCCTTAGTTCCGACCCGGACACTCGATGGGGACCCTCTCTCCCACATCAGCACAGTAGGTGTTGTGACAACTAGATTGAGCCTACAGTGGTGAGCCCTAGTCCTCACTGTGTCGAGAACAGAACCGCAGATCTAGGTTTTTTGTTTCTGTCATCATGCTGTGTGGGAAGGGTGGGCTGTGGAGGCCATGATACTATATTTTAGAGGTGGTCATGATATGGTGTAGGGGCCATAATACTGTGTGTGGGCACTCTGGTAGCCATGATAAGGTGTGTGGGTGTCATGATACTCTGGTGGCATGTGGCGGTTATGATGCTTTGTGGGGGCCATTATACTTGTGGGGATGTCTGTGGAAGGAATCATGCTGTGGGGTCATCAAATAGAAGTGGCAGAGGACATCATACTGAGTGGGAATGGAAGTCTAGGGGGTCATGCAGTGGAGATATTGTGGGGGCTGATTGGGGCCATCACACTGTGAGTGGTGGGTTTTAAGGGGGTATTATGCAGTGAGGACATCGTAATTTGTGGGCAGACTGTGGGGGCATCATACTATGGGCTGTTACTGTGGTGGCATCATACTGTATGGGGGGTACTGCGTGGGCAAATTGTGAGGGGGATTTAACTGTAGAGGTATTATACTGTGTAGGGGGCTTTTAGGCAACCATCATTCTCTATGGGTCCATGAAGGGGGTATTTTATGGGGTTAGGACAGTAAGTGGCTTCTGTAGAGGTACTATCTCTATGTACATGCAATACATGTCCTCTCCCTGTCTTCAAAAGTTGGGAGGCATGCCATTCTGCGAGTGCGACTACACTCCATGACACCACCATTTTTTTTTAAGTGGGTGCACAATTAAGATTTGCTATGTTGCCCCATGATTTCTATGTAAGCTTTCTTCTGCAAATGACCTATTATAAGCCCAAAGTACCTTTTTCGATCTTTTGTTGACATGCAAACCTTCCACTTACCGCTCAAAACTGTTATTACACTATGTAGACACTATGTGGCGCTGTGTAATAGAAGTAGTTGGATGTTTTTTCCCCTCTATTCATTGTAAGCAGTATTAAATCAGGTTATGTGTAGAATCTAGTGCAGACAAAATATTGGGTTTTCCTATGGCATTTAATCTTATTTTTGTATAATTCATAGCTGCATCTTCCTCAGTTCATATATTTTCATAAACACTTTTTTTTTTTAAATCAGGTAGATTTTTATTGATTTTCAAACATAAAATAACAACAAGCAAAAGAAAAAAAGGAATATCCAAGAAAAACAAACCTACACCTCCCTCCCCGTCCTTAAACACTCCTCCCTCTGCGTCCTTTAACTGCGGCATTTAACTAGTTAACAGCCGCAGGTGAATCACAATTCCACCCTCGATTGTTGCAGGCACGTCAGCTGTATTGATTGGCCCTAAGCACGTAAATGTGTGGGCTCAGCACCGGAACCCACACCAAGCACGGGGAGTCCGACATCGGCGTACTATTACATCCAATGTCGGAAAGGGGTTAGGGTGGAGTTATAGTTCAGAGCTGCTTAGGAGAATATAGCATGTTTAAAGTTACATCTTCAACCATAAGGCAAATGTCATTACTCACATGCTTTCATAAACACATTAATCTGCTTCTTTTAATTGCATGGCCGTGGCATACCTTGTCCATATACAGTATATCTCATTGATATATTCAGTTATAAATTTAGAAATGAAGTATCAAATCCTATTAACGCATTCTCTATTATATCTTTTAGGTAATTTTTTCATTGCCAAGAATATGGTTGTAAAAATTGGGGACCTTGGATTGGCAACAACTGTGGGGCAGTGTGGAAAAATCCCAGGGTAAGGATTTGATAAACCATGACTGTCGTCCATGATTGTTAACTGTGAATTGTCTGACTGATGTCCTTTTCATGACAGCATCATATGTGGTACCCCAAACTACCTATCTCCAGAGGTTCTTGCCAAGGATGGCCACTCCTTTAAATCTGACATCTGGGCTCTTGGATGTATAATGTAAGAGAAGTTTGATAATATCTTTGAGATAATTTACATATTGTTTGCGTTCTCTAATCTAGATGGCAGTTTATGACTCTCTATGTTTTGTTAGAGATGAGCAAATACTTAGATGTTTTCCACTGTACTCGATGGTAGCCAAAACAGGGCTGTGCTTCTTGTGATTCCTAGTCTCCTGCAACGTTGTAATGTACGTTGTGTCAAGTCATTAGCAGGTCCCATCAGTCGCAGGAGGCACCTCGACTGCCAACATTGTAGTGTGAGCTGAGGAAGTTTGTATTGTCCTTGTCTGGGTTCCACAGAGTATTGACGTGGACAGTGGACCAGGGTAGAGTGGATCGTGTTGAACATTACAATTAGTTGTATAACTGCAACTCCCGCTATGCACTGCTACCTCCTGGCTCTCATGGCATAATCATAGAATGTTAGAGTTGGAAGGGATCTCAAGGGTCATCGTGTCCAACCACCTGCTCAAAGCAGGATTCACTAAATCATCTCAGACAGATGTCTGTCCAGCCTCTGGTTGAAGAATTCCATTGAAGGAGAACTCACCACCTCTCAGGGCAGTTTGTTCCACTCTTTGATCACCATCAGTGATGGGAATGTTAGTTTTACAACAGCTGGAGAACCAGAATTTGCGGACCACACATTATTACAAAGCATACAATTATTTATATATCTCTTCTTCCTTAGGATTTATGTAGAATATTAAAGGGAATGTGTCATCATGGTTATACTGCCCTCTCGTAAGGCAAAGTAGTGACAGACATGCTGATTTGAGCGGTGTCTGACTATGGTGCCCTTTTTCTGAAATGTACAGGGTTTTTTTTTCATTTTCAGCAGGCTGCCAGTGGTAAGAGCTAGAAGACCAGCATATTCATGGGCTGTGGCCTTCACCTGCCATTCTGCCACTGATCCTTAATAATAAGCTGAATCTATCAATCAGTGGCAGAAGGGCACACTTTATGAATTCACTGGACCCTAGTTCTCAGCTCTTCCATTGCACTGCAGAGGATGACTGTAAGTTTCAGAAAAACTGCACTTTAGTCTGTCATGCATAATCAACAAGTCCATCACTATCGCGTGCTGCCCTTAAAGGGTGCACAAAAAACCTAAAATGTGAACATAGCCCTAGTTTCTAAGTGCTTATACAATCCCACAATTCATAGGCCACTCATTGCTTTAAAATTGTGTGACAGTGAAATTTGTTTGTGCCCCCAGAAGGAGCAAACGTGAAGAAAGATTAGTGGACTTTCTCATCATATGTAGGTTCTTATTTCACTAAGAATTTTGACTGCGCAGTTGTATTTTTTCATATCTTAATGGTGTATCTGCACTTACTGTAGTTACACTTGGCATTTTCTGCATTTAGAGTGATACTAGCTGAAGAGCTCGGTGTTGCCCGGGCATAGTAACTAACTGTGGTTAGTAATAGCAAATTATATTTCCCCCTCACATCTCTCATTTTCCCCTCACTCCTCTCATTTTCTGATCACTCCACTATTTTCCCCTCACTCCTCTCATTTTCCACTCACACCTCTTCATTTTCACCTCACACCTCTCATTTTCCCCTCACTCCACTATTTTCCCCTCACGACGTCGCAGCCGGTGAGTTTTGCAGGGTGGCTTTTGAGGTGAATGTGTCTCCACCTGTGTGTGCGCTAACAACATGGGCCGTGTGGTCGGGGCTTTGCGTGTGGAGTGATTGTGGCTATGTGGACTGGGCGGGGCTATGTGGAATGGGCATGGCTTGATACATGCACTTACACATACATACATACACTCAGCTTCATATATATAGCTAGGGGTTTAGAGGACATTCTACAAAGATTTATAATGAATGGTTGGGTGGGGAGGATGCTGTATAGAGACTTAAAATTAATTGAGGGTTGAGGATGCAAAGTCTCTAATGCATCCTCCCTCATTCCCCAATCTAATGTATAAAGCTCAATGTGGGCGTGTATGTATGTATGTATGTGTGTGTGTGTATGTCCGGGATTGGCATCCGCACCTTCGCAGCTACAGCCACAAAATTTGGCACAGTCACACGTCTGGACCCCGAGAGTGTCCTAGGCTATGTTGTGAGGCGAAATTTTAACCCTGCGCGTTCCAATTCACCAATTTTGCCCCTATCTACATAATGGGGAAAAAGTGTGTGTATCAAGCCCAGCCCCTCATTATGATGTCACAATGGTTGCCATGGTGACGCTGATGTCATCATAGGTTGCAAGCCCCGGCAAAGTCAAAAGTTTATATACATTAAGATTACTCTGCCTTTAAACAATTCTGGACTGCTTATTTGATGATGTCACGTGTTTGGAAGCTTCTGATTTTCTTTTTTTTTTTTGGCAACATCTGAGTTAATTAGAGACACACCTGTGGATGTATTTTAATGCACACTTGAACACATTGCTTCTTTGTGTAGCATCATGGGAAAGTCATATAGCCATATTGACCAGAAAATGAAAAAAGTTATGGCTCTGGGAAGAAGGGGAGCAAAAAACAAAATGCAAAAACTGATATACCCCTGGTCATTAAGTAGCTAATGGGTGCAGAAAATCTGCAACATCAAAAACTCACCAAAACCCATCAAAAACTCACCACTTATAAGGCTATGGGAACATAGCCTTATAAGAGAACATTCTGATAATTTTGTAAAGATATATTCCCACTATGAGCTCTTCATGTAGCAGATTTTCTGAACTATTTCCGCACTGATCAAGCAAAATAGGTCACTTGCATTTTTTTTTAAAATATGCAGTGTAAAAAACTCACCAATAACGTTACATTTTGTATTGATATCTAACTTTAAGGTTTTGTTCCCACAATGAGTTTTTGATGTGGCAGATTTTCTGTCCCATTTCTGCACCTATTAGGTAAAATAGGTTACTTGCATTTTTTTTATATATGTGCAGCATAAAACAACTCAACAAAAATTAATTGTGGGAACAGTCTTACCTTTTGTATTGATGTCTTATTTTAAGGCCGGTATTTGGTCAGTTTTTGACATCAGTATTTGTAAGCTGAAACCAGAAGTGAAACAATCAGAGGAAAAGTATAATAGAAACATGTTATCACTTCTGTATTATTCATAAACTCCTGGTTTGGGATTACAAATACTGCGGTAAAATACTGACCAAATACTGAGTTAAAATACCGACCAAACACTGAGGTAAAATACTGACCAAATACAGAGGTAAAATAATGACCAAATATTGAGGTAAAATACTGATCAAACACAGATAAAATACTGACCAAATACTGAACAAACACTGAGGTAAACCACTGACCAATTACTGAACTAAAATACCGACCAAACACAGATAAAATACTGACTAAATACTGAGGTAAAATACTAAAACAGTGAGGTAAAATACTGACCAAGTAATGAAGTAAAATACTGATCAAACACTGAGGTAAAATACTGACCAAACACTGAGGTAAACCACTGACCAAATACTGAGGTAAAATACTGACCAAATACTGAGGTAAAATAATGACCAAATATTGAGATAAAATACTGATCAAACACAGATAAAATACTGACCAAATACTGAAGTAAAATACTGAACAAACACTGAGGTAAACCACTGACCAATTACTGAACTAAAATACTGACCAAACACTGAGATAAAATACTGACTAAATACTGAGGTAAAATACTAAAACACTGAGGTAAAATACTGACCAAATAATGAAGTAAAATACTGATCAAACACTGAGGTAAATTACTGATCAAACACTGAGGTAAAATACTGACCAAACACTGAGGTAAAATACTGACCAAGCACTGAGGTAAACCACTGCCCAAATACTGAGCTAAAATACTGACCAAATACTGAGCTAAAGTACTGACCAAATACTGAGGTAAAATACTGACCAAATACTGAGGTAAAATACTGACCAAATACTGAGGTAAAATAATGACCAAATACTGAGGTAAAATAATGACCAAATAATGAAGTAAAATACTGATCAAACACTGAGGTAAAATACTGACCAAACACTGAGGTAAAATACTGACCAAATACTGAGGTAAACCACTGATCAAATACTGAGCTAAAATACTGACCAAATATTGAGCTAAAGTACTGACCAAATATTGAGCTAAAGTACTGACCAAATACTGAGATAAAATACTGACCAAATACTGAGGTAAAATACTGACCAAATACTGAGGTAAAATACTGACCAAATACTGAGGTAAAATACTGACCAAATACTGAGGTAAAATAATGACCAAATAATGAAGTAAAATACTGATCAAACACTGAGGTAAAATACTGACCAAACACTGAGGTAAAATACTGACCAAATACTGAGGTAAACCACTGATCAAATACTGAGCTAAAATACTGACCAAATACTAAGCTAAAATACTGACCAAATACTGAGCTAAAGTACTGACCAAATACTGAGATAAAATACTGACCAAATACTGAGGTAAAATACTGACCAAATACTGAGGTAAAATACTGACCAAATACTGAGGTAAAATAATGACCAGATAATGAAGTAAAATACTGATCAAACACTGAGGTAAAATGCTGACCAAACACTGAGGTAAAATACTGACCAAGCACTGAGGTAAACCACTGATCAAATACTGAGCTAAAATACTGACCAAATACTGGGCTAAAATACTGACCAAATACTGAGCTAAAGTACTGACCAAATACTGAGGTAAACCACTGACCAAATACTGAGGTAAAATGCTAACCAAATACTGAAGTAAAATACTGATCAAACACTGAGGTAAAATACTAAAACACTGAGATAAAATACTGACCAAATACTGAGGTAAAATACTAAAACACTGAGGGAAAATACTGACCAAACACTGAGGTAAAATACTGATTAAATACTGAGGTAAAATAATGACTAAATACTCTTTAACTCTTCTGCCAGTTTTAGGACTGCTGCCCAGGTAGGGAGGACATCAGTGCTGGGCTCCCTGCACCTACACACAGACCACATCTGCCTGCTATAATCCCCTGTTGCAGTCAGGAATCCAGGCCATTTTTACTTTGTGCCCTGGGTGACTAAACACTGCAGCATTATTTCCCAGGAAGGCTTGTGTAATGCAAGCAAAAGGGGAGACTCTCGGGCATGCGCAGTGCCGCTCTTCTTCTACATAGCAAGGCTGGAGAGGGCAGAGCTGGCACTACACTTGCAGCTCCACATTCAGTGGACAGCTCTGCAGCATCATGACCCAGGCGCCCTGCTCGTGCCATAGCCCCCTCCAGGCATCGTCCTCCCCTCAACCAATGTCACTTGGTGCTTGATTGCAGATCACGGGCTACAGGGATCCATCCACACAAAGCATCAATCCCAGGAAGGCTGCAAGGAGCATTCTGCGTGTGGAGTGAGTGTGGCTATGTGAAGTGGGTGTGGCTATGTGGAGTGGGCGTGGCTAGACACACACACACACTCAGTTTTAAATATATAGATTTTGAGGAACATACATTATATGCCCAATTTTATTATTCCATCTTTTTTTAACCCCCTCATCCCCAAGCCTGTTTACGCCTTCATGACCAGGCCAAATTTTACAATTCTGACCAGTGTTACTTTATGTGGTAATAACTCAGGAACGCTTCAACTGCTCACACCGATTCTGAGATTGTTTTTTTCGTGACATATTATACTTCATAAATAAAGTGAAATTTTATTCACAGCCAACGTGTGATAATAGAATATTTAAATCCAATGTTTCGGCGTTGTGGCTTTTTCAAGGGTGTCTGTGTATATAATAAAGTGATAGACAAAATAACATACAAATTAAATTCCATAAATATGGTATGTTGGTATAGCACATACATTTACATAGATACATTAATCCAACTGAGGAATTACATCATTCCAAAATGGAAGAACAAAGCAATCGTTACAACGTATATCAGGCTTGTCTGATGAGTCTGAGCTGTCCTTTCTCTCCTGGCCGTTCCAGCTGCCAGTCCCTTGGGGGTTAGCTGCTGGGCGTCCGTGGACAGTCCTGGTGATCATCGGGAGCCAAGACTAACCCCACCATCAGGGGCTCTAGTGAAAAGTCAGGTGCTCACCGAGTCACACCCCTCCAGGCTCTCCTCAAATCACTACACAGTGGTTCCACTACACCCGGTACAATTGAATTTATATAAATGTATGAGTTATGCCACCTCCATACCAAATTTATGGTATTTAATTTGTATGTTATTTTGTCAATCACTTCATCATATACACAGATACCCTTGAAAAAGGCACAATGCCAAAACATTCAATCTAAATATTCTGTTATCATCACGTTGGCTGTGAATAAAAATGAACTCTATCTATCTTCATCTCAAGTGTCATATCTGCACCTGTGAGGGACAGAATCTTATAAAAAATACAGAAAATCATGTTGTATGATTTTTACATAATCAACTTGCATTTTATTGCATGAACTAAGTATTTGATACAATAGAAAAACAGAACTTAATATTTGGTACAGAAACCTTTGTTTGCAAGTAGAGGTCAGATGTTTCCTGTAGTTCTTGACCAAGTTTGCACACACTGCTGCAGGGATTTTGACCCACTCCTCCATACAGATCTTCTCCAGATCTTTCAGGTTTCAGGGCTGAAACTGGGCAACATTGAGTTTCAGCTCCCTCCAAAAAATTTTTATTGGGTCCAGATTTGGAGAATTTCGAGGACACTCCATGACCTTGACATGCTTCTTATGGTGCCACTTCTTAGTTGCTCTTGCAGTGTGTTTCAAGTTATTTTCATGCTGGAAGACCCAGCCATAACCCATCTTCGATGCTATTATTGAGGGAAGGAGATTGTTGGCCAAAATCTTGTGACCCCATCCATTTTCCCTTCAAAACAGTGCAGTTATCCTGTCCCCTTTGCAGAAAAGCACCACCAAAGTATTTTTCCCCAACCATACTTCACGGTTTGGTCAGTGTTCTTGAGGTTGTACTCATCCTTCTTCCTACAAATACGGAGAGTGGAAATGATACCAAAAAGTTCTATTTTGGTCTCCTCTAACCACATGACCTTCTCCCATGCCTCCTGTGGATCATTCAGATGATCATTGGTGAACTTAAAACGGGTCTGGACATGTGCTGGGGTGAGCAAGGGGGACCTTGTGTTACGGGCTGGTGGAACGCACCAAATAATAAAGATGGTGTTTAGGTGCGTTTGCAGCCCAGGGTCCACCGTGCAGAAGTGTTAACTGCTGCTCGGTAATAGCGGACGCGATATGGCGGTATAATAATGGAACACACGGGGTTAACCTCACCCAATGTGTACAGAGGCTGACTCTGTTATCTCACAGAGCCGCACAACCGCAAAATAATAAATGCCGTAGCCTGTTATTGCTCACAGAGCTCGGCAGTGTGAGCACTAGCGTATAGTCACAGAGCCCTTAGACCGCAGGACTGCAGTCCCTCTAGACCACTAGCATTCGGCACCGCGACTGCGATGCCAGCAAGAGTTAAATAAATTACCTGTGCAAGTGTGCACAGTGCCGCTCAGGTGGACGTCACTAATTGCCCTGGGTTGGGCCAGGTAAGCGCACAGGTTGCGCAAGGCGTTGCACCGGCGTGGCTGTCATTTGCCGCGGTTTGATAGTGCCCTGTAGTGGGCGACACCATCGGACGCTAGTGTGCAGACGGCTGGTATGCACTGTGGCCTATAGCCTAGCCACTGGCAGGCGCTGACTCAGACTCTAAACCCTACCAACATACGTATCAAAAGGGAAGGGGTTTCATAATGAATCAGTCACCAGATACATGCATCCATCATCATACACTCCAAACTATTTGAGTCTATCCTAGCGCATGGCTGCACGGCCATGCTGCTCTTTTATAGCTGCGTCCTTCCGGGACCTTCCTGACCTTTCAGATGGTCCAATCCGAGCTGGAGAAGGACCTGAGCATGTGACCTCCGATCTCCAAAGAGAAATCGTCCCACGGGCATGCTCAGTGGAGCGAAAGGAGGACTTAGTCCCTGGAGTGGCTCGCTGCTGGCCAGCATGCGTTGTCAAACCTGAACCAGAGGTGGCAGCAGCAACCGATCATACACTGCTGGTCTGGGCAGAGCGTCTGGACCAACGAGTCTGCTAAGCAGGCTCCACTGCGGCCGAAGAAGAATGGGAGACCGCTGGGTGCAAGGCTCTGGATTCCTGCTGTGCAGTGGCAGTAACCCAACGCCTAACACCTTGTGTGCCCTGCAGGATTTTAATCCATGACAATGTAATGTGTTACTAACATTAACCTTTAATACTGTGATCTCGGTTCCAGGTCATTGACCAGGTACTCACATGTTGTTCTGGGCTGATTCCTGACCTTTCTTAGAATCACCCTTTGCATGGAGCCCCAAACCGAGGAAGATTGACAGTTATCTTGTGTGTCTTCCGTTTTCTAATAATTGTGCCAACAGGTGTTACTTTCTCACTCAGCTGTTTGCCTATTGTCATGTAGCCCATCTCAGCCTTGTGCAGGTCTCTAATGTTGGCTCTTTGGTCTTGGTCATGGTGGATAGATTGGAATGTGATTGAGTGTGTGGAAAGGTGTCTTCTATATAGGTAGTGTGTTCAAACAGATGCAATTAATACAGGTAATGAGTGCAGAGTAGGAGGGCTTCTTAAAGAAATACTAACAGGTCTGTAAATTCTGGTAGATAAGATTTGAGTTTATTAGTGAAAATATTGAAAATTTGACCAAAAAAATTGAAAATGTCACAATTTTCAAACTTTGATTTTTTTTTTATGCCTTAAACCAGTTAGTTATACCACACAAAGTAGGTAATACATAACATTTACCACATGTCTACTTTACAACAGCATCATCTTTGAAACATTTGAAATATTTATTTTGTTAGGAAGTTAGAATGTTTAAAAACTTATCAGCAATTTTTCATTTTTCCAGCAAAATTTACAAAATAAATTTGTTTTTACGGGCCATATCAGTGACTTTGAGGGGCCTAAATGACAGAACATACCCAAAAGTGACACCATTTTAAAAACTGAATGTGACTCTAGTCACTTCTCATGGCCAAGCCAGAGTGCTCAAGGAGTCCAAGGTCAGAAGCCAAGAGGGTTAGTCATAAACAGAGGGAAGATACAAAAGCATAGTCAGGTATCGTTCCGAGGTCAGAGTATCAGGAGGATAGCAGATCAGAGCTGAAGAGGTTAAACAGGCGGATGGTCAGAACGAAGTCCAAGGTCAGGCAACAGATCAAGCATACAGAACTCAAGGCTCAGGAAAACACAAACCTCACACGGTGAATTTACAGTCTGGCAGTGTTCTGGGAGACACAGCTCAGTTAAGAAGCATGGCCTTTAACTGGAATAATGAACACATGGAGACAGCCGACGCATCACAGTCTCAGATTGGATGGCCAAGCTGTCATTCAAAGTACTGACAGCTTCAGCACATCCCTATACTGGATTGGATGGCGAACTGTCAGTAAATGCATCCCAGACACACTGAGGGGTGGAACCGTGACACTGAACCTCTCAAAGTGCTTAAAACTACATTCAAGAAGCTTATTAGCCCTTTAGGTGCTTTACAGGAATTAAATCAATGTAAAAGGTAAACATGAACATTTTTATTTTTACCACAAAAATGATGCTTTAGCCCCAAACTTTTCATTTTCACAAGGGTATCAGGAGAAAATGGACCATACCCAAATATGTGGTGGAAAGTTACTGTTTGGAGACATGAGAGTGCTCGGAAAAGAAGAAGCACCATTTGACTTTTGGAGCGCAAAATTGGCTGGAATAGATAGTGAAGGCCATGTCTTGTTTGAGGACCCCCATATGTCCCTAAACAGTGGAAAACACCCAGAAGTGACCCCATTTTAGAAACTACACCTCTTGAGGTATACAAATACGGGTATAGTGAGAGCATTTTAAACCTACAGATTATCCAAAGAATTGTGTAACATTGGGCAATGCAAATGAAATATTTTACTTTTTTCAATAAAATGTTTTATTCCCAAGTTTTTAATTTTCAGAAGGGCTATTAAGAGGAAATAAACAACATGATTTGTTATGCAATTTCTCTTGATTTCACTAATAGCATATAATGTTGTCAAAAACTACTTTTCAGGCACAGTTCAAAGATCAGAACGGAAAGAGCGATATATCGGAGTGCAAATTTTGTGTCATGTCACATTGGCAGAGCCCCTGAGGTGCCAGAACAGCAGAAACCCCATAAGTGACACATTTTTACAAACTACAATCTTCAATCTATTCATGTAGATATACAGTGAGCATATTGACACCACAGGTGTGTCACAAAATTGTAGACTATGTCGTATAAGAAGTATTGAGGGCACAACAGAATTATACTCGGGATCTCTAGCCCCACACTTGTAATGAAGCTCAAATTAAACAAACGAAGAAAAAGAAGTTTGTACAACAAATGGCCAGGATCACCATTAATATAACAAGTAAATAGAACAAAATGTATTGAAATAATATTATACAAACAAGATACAAAACACACATTTAAAAACAATTAAAAAGTCAATAATGGCTAAAATGACACCTGGAGGACCCAGTAGGGACCATCCAGACTCCTCCACTGTGTGCACCAGAAATAAGAAATTACGCACCAATACACAGACCTAGGTTCAATGAGAACTAACCAATAGATATAGTGTATAATAGCAGATCAAAATAAGGTAATGAACTAGAATAAGTATGATATACAAATTCTATAGAACAAGCTGCACAAAGTCCACAATGTAAGATGAGGATACTAAACCCTGGATAAAGATATAAATAAAATCAAGCAACATCCTGTAAATGAGGGATATAGCACATGACCACCAGGGAGAAAATGGGTAGCAGCATAAGACCTGCTAATGGATGCGGTAATGCAGACGTCCGGTCACAGCATGATGTATGGAGGGTTTTAGACTATTAGACGGTGAAAAAATAATAATTCCATTTTTACATGTTGTTTTAAACAGTCTAAAATTAAATTCGGCACTCCCAAATTTAATGCAGAAAGATTAGAGAATATTTTATTAACAAATCAGGACCAACTGAGCAGTGGAATATTCATGAGAAGGATATCACAGCACTGGGGTCAATGCACAACAGTGCAGGGGATAATGATTTGTTAATGTCGCCACCAGAAACGTAAGACAATTTCTGATGAAGGTCCGACTTGGGCTGAAACGTCAACATTTATATACAGTGGATAGACCAGTATTAGTAAAATATTCTCTAATTTTTCTGCATTAAATTTTGAAGTGCCAAATTTATTTTCAGACTGTTTGGAGTGGTATCCTATTTATGCACCCAGTAATCAGTGGTGTGCCGCGCAGCCTTTTTTTGATACATGTTGTTTTAGCCCCAAATTTTTAAATTTCAAACGGGGAAAAAAGAAAGAAAGCAAACCACATAGTTTATTACACAATCACCAAGACTTAGTGGTATGCCCATTTGCAAGAAGCACCCGGAAAATATGATGTATCGGTACATCATATGTCGGGAAGGGGTTAATGTATTCAATTTGTATTGTTTGGACTTCGCCTAACAGCGATTCCTATGAACATTTTTAGATTTACAGTGGTGACTCCGTTTCTTTGTAGTTTGATATATATATATATATACACTCACTGGCCACTTTATTAGGTACACCATGCTAGTAAGGGGTTGGACCCCCTTTTGCCTTCAGAACTGCCTCAATTCTTCGTGGCAGAGATTCAACAAGGTGCTGGAAGCATTCCTCAGAGATTTTGGACCATATTGACATGATGGCATCACATAGTTGGCGCAGATTTGTCGGCTGCACATCCCTGATGCGAATCTCCCGTTCCACCACATCCCAAAGATGCTCTATTGGATTGAGATCTGGTGACTGAGGAGGCCATTTGAGTACAGTAAACTCATTGTCATGTTCAAGAAACCAATCTGAGATGATTCGAGCTTTATGACATGGCGCATTATCCTGCTGAAAGTAGCCATCAGATGTTGGGTACATTGTGGTCATAAAGGGATGGACATGGTCAGCAACAATACTCAGGTAGGCTGTGGCGTTGCAACGATGCTCAATTGGTACCAAGGGGCCCAAAGAGTGCCCAGAAAAAATTCTCCACACCATGACACCACCACCACCAGCCTGAACCGTTGATACAAGGCAGGATGGATCCATGCTTTCATGTTGTTTACGCCAAATTCTGACCCTACCATCCAAATGTCGCAGTAGAAATCGAGACTCATCAGACCAGGCAACGTTTTTCCAATCTTCTACTGTCCAATTTCGATGAGCTTGTGCAAATTGTAGCCTCAGTTTCCTGTTCTTAGCTGAGAGGAGTGGTACCCAGTGTGGTCTTCTGCTGCTGTAGCCCATCTGCCTCAAAGTTCGACGCACTGTGCGTTCAGAGATGCTCTTCTGCCTACCTTGGTTGTAACGGGTGGCAATTTGAGTCACTGTTGCCTTTCTATCAGCTCGAACCAGTCTGCCCATTCTCCTCTGACCTCTGGCATCAACATGGCATTTCCAGCCACAGAACTGCCGCTCACTGGATTTTTTTTCTTTTTCGGACCATTCTCTGTAAACCCTAGAGATGGTTGTGCGTGAAAATCCCAGTAGATCAGCAGTTTCTGAAATTCTCAGACCAGCCCTTCTGGCACCAACAATCATGCCACGTTCAAAGGCACTCAAATCACCTTTCTTCCCCATACTGATGCTCGGTTTGAACTGCAGGAGATTGTCTTGACCATGTCTACATGCCTAAATGCACTGAGTTGCCGCCATGTGATTGGCTGATTAGAAATTAAGTCTTAACACACAGTTGGACAGGTGTACCTAATAAAGTGGCCAGTGAGTGTATATTGAGAAGGCAATATAAGTGTGATGACATATTCCCTTTAACTTTACTGCACGCACAACTAATAGAAAATTAGATAGATTTATTAAAGATCCTTATGGATAAAATGTTTTTTTCGGACTCACTGTGCGCTGCTAGACATAGTTCAGTCGTACAACATGAAGGGTATTAACAATTTAATTCCCAACGCGTTTCGAAGTTTCTAATACTTCTTCCTCAGGGGATGACATCCACACACAGTGAGTCCGAAAAAAACATTTTATCCATAAGGATCTACACTGGCGGTCACGGAGTGGACCTTCGGGCGTGCAGCAGCTGACAGTCGATTATGTGCCTTTATTTCCCTGGAAAAGGTGAGTGAATTTCTTATCCTCTACTCCCAGTACTACCCGGATAAGACCCTATTGCGCCTTCTTTTTTCCTTTAGCTCCTTGTATATAGATTTATTAAACACATAGTTACATCTTATCCCTGGTAATTGACATCTTTAAGGCTGCGTTCACACGTCGCGGTTTTTTTTTGCGTTTTCGCGACAGTTTTTAACTCGTTTTTTGGCGCGAAAACGCAAAAAAACAGCATCCCATGCAATCCTATGGGATTTTGCAATGCTGTGCTAATGCTGCGGATTTTCCCGCGTTGGAATCGCATTGCGGAAACATCCGCAGCATGCTCATTATTTTGCGGAATCGCAGCAATTCCGCCCACATAGGAATGCATTGTTCTGCTTACTTTCCGCATGTGGCTGTGCCCACCATGCGAAAAGTAAACAGAACATTTGCGGATGGTACCCACGGTCCGGAGGAGAGGAGACTGTCCTCCGGGCTGTGGGTACCATATTCCTGTAAAAAATAGAATTAAAATAAAAAAATCGGGTTATATTCTCCTTCCGACGTCCCGCACAGCGTCCCCAGGCTTCAGCGATACGTGCGACAGGTCCCGTTCCCAGTAATGCATTGCGATAATGACCTTTGCTGACGTCGCTGTCTCGCGATACTGTAGCTGTCTCGCGAAAACCGCGACGTCATCAAAGGTCATTGCCGCAATGCATCACTGGGAACGGGACCTGCCGGAGCATCGCGGAGGCCTGGGGATGCTGCGAGGGACATCGGAAGGTGAATATAACCCGAGTTTTTATTTTTTTTTATTATTTTTAACATTAGATCTTTTTACTACTGATGCTGCATAAGCAGCCTCAATAGTAAAAAGTTGGTCACACTCGTCAAACACTATGTTTGACGAGTGTGACCAACCTGTCAATCAGTTCTCCAAGCGATGCTACAGATCACTTGGAAAACACTAGCATTCTGCAAGCTAACTAAGCTTGCAAATCGCTAGTTTTTCCGCGAGAAAATCGCGGGAATTTAAAATGCGATTTTCCCGTGGAATGGAATTCCGGAATTCCCGCAGTAACTTCCGCGGGAGTTCCGCTACATGTGAACTTATCCTTAGGGTACAGTTTTACTAATCTTTAAATACATCCAGTTTAATATACCGTATGTCTCATCCTGTGCAATGTTTCATTATTAGGGTACTTACATTTTGTTCAATGGACCCTTATGTTTGCTATGACAGCATGCAATCTTGTTGATTGTTGTATTGGCAACATAAACTGTAATTGCTTGTTGTTTTTTAGTGTTTTTATTAGAATTAAGGAAGTTCTATTTTATATTCTTAGAGATTTTTTTGTATTCATTTTTAGGTACACTATGCTTTGTGGATACTCACCTTTCAGAGCTCGCTCACAAAAAGAGATGTATTACTTCATCTGTGAGGGCTTCTTCCCTGTGCCATCCTACATATCACTCAGTGGCAGGAAACTGATTATTTCTTTACTTGCACACTGCCCCAGTAGTAGGCCTTGCATTGAGGACATTCTCACTCATGAATTTTTCACCCAGGTACGGAACAAAGTTGTATAGCAGCAAAGTGTTTTAAACGCAATATGTGAAGTTAAGGCTCTTTAATTTTCTTAATATTTCCTCATTTTCAGGGATTTATGCCTGAGAAGTTATCTTCTGCCACGTGCCACACAGCTCCCACTTTCTCATTTTCTCTCCAACTCACAAGGTTCTTTAGAAAGGCAGCCAAAGTACTGTACAGAGGGGTCTTCCAAAAGTCCTTCTGCTCAGGTATAGAGCTATTATTATTCATTTATTGGATACTATATTAGTTTATTGGAGTGTATAAAAAAAATCCTAGACATTTCTAAAATATAACATTGAATTAAATCCTTAATAGATGATTTCGTTGTGGAGAAAGAGGAAAAGCAGGATGGCACTCACCATTCATGTGAATCAAATCACTTTATTTCACATACACAAGGCATCGGCATAGGCACGGGAGCATTGTGCTGGAAGACGGACAACAGCCATTTCACAGCCGTTTTCCAGCACATTGCTCCCGTGCCTATGCCGATGCCTTGTGTATGTGAAATAAAGTGATTTGATTCACATGAATGGTGAGTGCCATCCTGCTTTTTCTCTTTCTCCACAACGAAATGTTCTATTTTTTCAATATGGGATTAAGCACCCGTTCCAAGTGGGATTAAGGTGTTTTTTATTAATGTGAAAAATATATGTGCATTCAGGGTATTTTTCCACACAACGGTGTCGGATATCTATTTTCTCAAATTGTGGACCTTAATAGTACTATATAGTACATATACTTCAAAACACGTAATATGGTGTGCTATTGTATTTTAACACCATGCTGAAGAGGGATCAAAGGAATCAGTCAGAGATATGGTGAAAAATGGTGAAAAATGGGTCAATCTTACCGTCCTAAGTTAGTTCGATCTCTGTCTGGACATTTTGTGATGCTTCATGGAGTGGCTCATTTACTTGATGTAGGGTTAGTCATTTATGGGTACCTAACCTTGCTTACACCTTATTTTCTGGAGGTACCCTCAACCAGAAACTTGTCCTAATAAGCAAAGCCCTAGTCACCTTTTGTAGCACAAACTTTGAAGTGAATTGGAATCTTAATAACAGCATGGTTCAGCACGCTTTTGTCATGATCCGGTCGGATCTGACATATTAAATGCACAAAGTAACCTTTTTTTTTCCATTGGATGTGTGCCAAGGGTGGTTTTGCTCCCGGTGGCCATTAGGGTCATTGCACTGTGGTGATTTCAGTTGTAGTTTTACCCCGGTGGCCATTAGGGTCATTGCACTTTGGTTACCTTAGTTTGTGCACGTAATTATGTAATAGGTGTGATTGCTCTATAAGAAAGTATTAGGTGTGTTAATCACTGTTGGTGATAGTTCCTCATTTGCAAGCAAGCCTGGGTAAAGAATGGAGCTGAAGAAGAGTCACAGGCAGCCCAGTCAGAGTGCTGGAGTAGCAGCTATGGTGTCTGCAAGGAGGGCTGACATGGATTGGTGGAGTGTCAGCTATGGTGTCTGCAAGGAGGGCTGGCATTGCTTGGTCGAGTGGCAGCTATGGTGTAGAGCTGCACTCAGGATGCTGGACTCGGTTGCAGAAAGCTGGACTCAAAATGATGGACTCTTTGGCAGAAAAGCTGGAATCATTTGCTGGACCCTGTTTCTGGACAGCTGCACTCAGGTGTGGACGCTGTTTGCTCCAAGGCTGCACTATGGTGCTGAGAAGAGTCCAGGACAACTCAATCAGAGTCCTGGAGTGGCAGCTATGGTGTCAGCGAGGAGTTCGTGGAAAGCATGGTGGAGTGGCAGCTATGGTGCCAGTGAAGAATTCTTGCAAAGCTTGGTGGAGTGGCAGCTATGGTGTAGAGCTGCACTCAGTTGCTGGACTCTTTTGCTGAAGCTGCACTCAGGTGTTGAACCCCGTTGCTGGACAGCTGCACTCAGGTGCTGGACTCCATTGCTGGACAGTGCACCAAGATGTTGGACTCAGTGGAGGAAAAGATGCACGCAGGTGGTGGGCTCTGTTGCTGGGAGCGTAAGCAACAGAGCAAAGCTAAGTGGTGTTCCCCTGTTTTGTCACTTTTCCTTATGTGTGTTTAGTGCAGTGGTGGGATTAGTTTCCGCACCGACCAATTCCCAAGTGAGGGTTTGGGTGCAGGGTGAGTCAGGGTTTTTAGGCTCCTGATCGGCGCCCGGTGCGGAACCGGCCTAGGGAACGTTAGGAGTGTAGAGACACTGACTCAGGGGAGTGCAGGAGGTCGCCACTTCCCCGTTCCCTGTCGCAGGGCCACCATTGTTATTGTTACCCAGGTTTTCCCTATTCCCTTGTCTTATTGTATTAGTTACCGGCCTACGGGCCGCGTCACATAGGACAATTACACGTGCCGTGTCCTGTTGTATCAGTTACCGGCCTGCTGGCTGCGTCACTCAGGACGGGGCACGTGACAGCTTTACTGTTTCCATCATTCCAGAGTCTGCGAAGGAGCATAGCTCGCTGTGTCAGATTAATTCTTCAACCTCCATTCGTATCTATGTAACATAGTCCTCTCTAAGGCTGGTTTCACATTAGCGCATTTTCAGCGCGCGCACGGCCGGGGGTAGCTCCGCCCCCGATCCGGCTCTCTGCCCGGCGTGCCCGCCCCTTCCTTGTAGCGCCGCCTCCTAGCGGACAGCGGCGCCTGCGATCGGCGCACCCTATCTTTAGCATAGGGTGCGCCGATCGTGCGCAGGCCGTGCGCTAGTTGCGCTTTGACCTGCGCTGCGCACTTTTGACGGTGCGCCGTGCGCGCCAAAATCAAACTTTTCGGATTTTGGCGCGCACGGCGCACCGTCAAAAGTGCGCAGCGCAGGTCAAAGCGCAACTAGCGCACGGCCTGCGCACGATCGGCGCACCCTATGCTAAAGATAGGGTGCGCCGATCGCAGGCGCCGCTGTCCGCTAGGAGGCGGCGCTACAAGGAAGGGGCGGGCACGCCGGGCAGAGAGCCGGATCGGGGGCGGAGCTACCCCCGGCCATGCGCGCGCTGAAAATGCGCTAATGTGAAACTGGCCTAACATTTCCATAATTCCTGCCACCTCAGGGTGCCACATATAGACAGGTATTCCAACTGATATACAAATAGCTTTTTAAATTGCATTGTGAGAATCATGTGGGAATAGTGGATGAGGGCAGATATATCTCGCCCAGATTCCTTTCCTATGTGGCCTAGTCTAGTCAGTATTGCACCTGATTGCTAATGAATAATGGGAGGTGGATATAAAAGGATGCCAGGTGGTTATGTGAGTGTCTCAGCCTGGGAACACAGAGAGCCTGTCTGTGTGAGAGACACACGTGAGTGAAAGCAGTGCCCACTGCAACTGTGGTTTGGCTGGACGGGAGAAGCCCGCCAGTTGGTAGTTAGGTTGTCCATTGTCTAGTTAGTGCCGGACAGGCAAGGATTTGTTTTATGTTTTATTTCCTTTTTGCATTGCTTTCACCGTTAATAAACCTGACCCAGGGTCAGTTACACCCGAATCCCAGCTCTGCGCCTGAGTTTCATGCTGAACGCACGTGACCTTTGACCCCAGCAAAGCCGATCCCGGAGTGTTTTATCACAGCATGTACAGATAAACAGTAATTTTACATTGCATACAATTTGCTCAATAATGTAACCATACTAGATGGTATGGTTTCTCCTATTAAAGAGAAACTGTTAGTGTAATTTAGCAATGTAAAGTAAAGGCATTGCCAGAACGGTGCTGTTATACAGATTAAATGAATACCTTTAGTGAAGAAATCTGCATTGTGGTTGTTCTTTGATCCACATTTGAAGTTTTTGGGTAATTAGGTGCATATGGGCAGGACTGTAGGTTGAGTCTTCGGCTCCTTCCGATTTAATCTGTATAACAGTGCCATTATTGCCATGCCTTTACTATACATTGCTAAACTATGCTGACAGGTTCTCTACACAAATTAATTTTCATTTTAAATACATACATATTTAATTTAATATACTATTTTTTAACTGCTACTTCCTTTATGATGATGCTTTGTTTGAGAATCTCAGTGCATGCTGGAACACTCAATCAAAGCATCAGTGACCTTCATTTCAGGAGCTGAGCTAGTACACGGCTCTACTGAGCATGCATCAGTTGTCAATTCCGATGGATGCTCAGTATATTCTTGTCACTGTGCGATGTGCTCAATGACAGTTCACTCTCTCCTCGGCTCTGATACGAAGTAATGAGTAAGTAACAGAGTGAACTGTCATTGCATGTTGTATGAATAACAGGCTTGCAGACACCAGCTCCACCCCTGAAACTGACGTCACTTGCTGGGGCAGCACTGGTCTCTGCATGCCAGGTATTCTTACAATGTGCACTGACAGTGTGCTCTGTTACCAGCTCATTGCTTTTAATCAGAGCTGGCAAGAGAGTGCAGTGTCATTGTGGACATCATACAATGACAAGAATCTCCTGTGCATTCATCAAAATTAACAAATGATGCATGCTCAGTGGAGCAGTGACTTACCCAGCCCCTGAAATGATGTTTTGTTGATGAAATTTTGTTTCAGGGAGGGGGCATAGGCTGTGAAATGCACTGGGATTGTCAAACAAAGCATCATAAAAAAAAGCAGTTAGATAGTGTAGTTAGGGAAGGAAAGGGACTTTTAAATTAAAGTATATTAGAAAATAGATTAGATTATGAAAATAAATTCTTAGGCATTTGCTATGAAAATGAATTCGTGTTTCGGACCACACATTTTTACCCCTTCACGACTGTTAACGTACATGAACGTCATCGGCCATATCCCTGCCGATGACATGTGAGCCCACATCTTTCCCCGCACTTGATGGCTGATTTAATCAGCCATCAAGTGCTTCTAACAGTCACGGCTATTAGCCACTATTAACCAGTTAAATGCCACTGTCAATCACTGACAGCAGCATTTAACACGCACAGACAGGAAGCGCGTTATTGATACCGCTCATCGGTATTCATAGGAGATCGTGATTTCTGCTGTACATAGCAGTACTTCAGCACTGCTATGTATAGCACAGGTGATCAGACGCTCGCAACTTTAAGTCTCCTAAGGAGACTAATGAAGTAAAAAGTAAAAAAAAAAGATTGAAAAAAATATTAGGAAAATAAAAAGCTCAAATTACGCCCCCTTTTTCCCTATTAAAAATAAAACAATTTAAAAAAAATTGAAAATACACATATCCGATCTATCAAAATATAAAATAAATTAATTCGATCGGTAAACCGCATAATAATTAAGAAAATAAAAATGCCAGAATACGTTTTTTTGGTCACAGCAACATTGCAATAAAATGCAATCAAAATAAGAATAGAGGTGATAAAATAGGTGGCGATGAAAACATCCTATCTATCCCAAAATGGTATCTGAAAAACGTCAGCTCATGGAGCAAAAAATAAGCCCTCACCCAGCCCCACATCCTAAAAATTGGAAACGTGATGGGACTCGGAAAATAGCTACAAAATCGAAAACAAATTTTTGATAAATTTCTTAATTTTTTTCACTACTTACATGAAAATAAACTATACATGTTTAGTATCTGCATACTCATACTGACCTGGGGAATCGTGTTATCAGGTCAGTTTTACCATACAGTGAACATAGTAGATAAAAAAAAACATTGTGGAATTGCACGTTTTGTTGCAATTTCACAGCACTTGAATTTTTTTCCTGTTTTCCAGTACATTGTGTAGCCAAATGAATGGTTTAATTCAAAAGTGCGACGAAAAATGGAAAATTGCCTGGGGGTGAAGGGGTTGAGGTATATACATAGAAATTTGAAAAATTGCTAATTAAGATGTATAATCTATCAATGCAATTCATTCTGAAATAGGATTTACTTCTAATATGACAGAACATAAATTTGTCATGTATTTTTATATTTCTCTAGACTTTGCAGAAGCAGAAGACCTCAAGAGCTCCATGGTTATGCCTACTGAGAGCTTGGTGTCATTTAGTACAGATAAAATGTGCGAGGTATGATGTAATCGCTGACTCTGTTACCCTTCGGAGTATGATAAGTAGCTGGAAACTATATACAATGGCTATATAACAGGTTGGCAATTCATTTAGCTGAAGGGCTATGAGAGACCATGAATATTGTGGATGGCCAAATCAATTCTGTTTAATATTATTATTAACATTATAATTATTAATGTTATCACTTAATATTGAGCAGAATTAAAGGGAACCTGTCACCATGAGAATGCAGGCCAATCTGCAGGCAGCATGTTATAGAGCTGGGAGAGCTATACAGATTGATATATACTTTTTGTGAGAAAAGAGCCAGTATAACTTGTGTTTTATTCAATCCAACCTCTGATCTTTCTGGGATTTTCAGTCCAGTGGGCAGTCCTATCAGTGACTGACAGCTGCATCTGTATGCACACGTTACGCAAAGAAGGCTGTCAGTCACTGATAGGACTGCCCAGTGGAGGATTAAATGATGAAAACACAAGTTATACTGAATCTTTTCCCATCAAACTATATTGTATATGAATCTACTCAGCTCCCTCTGCTCTCAAACATGGTGCCTTCAGATTGGCCTGTAATTTCTTGGTGACAGGTTCTTATTGAATTTCACTAACTGCTACTGCTAATACACGTTTCGATAGGGCTTATTGTAAGATGTATTCTTATCAGTAGCTGCTAATCAAAACTTATTATTTACTGCTTTTTATAAAGTTTATAAATCATCCTGTTATTCAGCCCTTAAATCTTGATCGCCAGCCCCCTATGATGCCCTGCACCCAGTCACAGCCCCATAGACCCCCAAGCAGTATTACAGTATAGCCAACACACAGCATGATGTCCTCACAGCCCCACACATTATGATACTCCCACAGTTCCCCACATAGTATTATGCCCTCCCAGCACCCTCACAGAGCATGATCTCCTCACAGTCCCCCAAAGAGTATGATCCCCCACAGCCTCTCACACATAGTATGATTCACCCCACCCAAAGCTTCTCACACAGTAACAGTAAAGTGTTGACAGTCAGACACAGAACATGAAGCCACCATACTTTCACCCTCAAGCACTGAATGACATTTAAAAGGGAAACATGCATACTACTCACCCAGCCCCGTTCCATCAATGCGCTTCTCCAGTCTGTGCTGTGCGGACTGAGGCTCCAAGCTGCAGGCACAATCTATTGATGTCACACTTGGACACACAATCTGAATAGTTGATCAGGAAGCCAATGGCTCCCTATTCCACCGTTGTTGAAAACAAGCCATTTGTTGGAGGGGATGGCGATGCTGACGAGCAGTATGCCACCTTTTCCAGTCTTTTGGCTGTCCTGGTCCACACGCTGGACAGGAACAGCGAAAGAGCCAGATGTGGCCTGGGGGCTGCAGATTTCTCAGGTCTACTATATAATGTACAGCAAAAAGGATGAATTCTTGATCTCTTTTTTGACAGGATGAAAATGTAGAAGACACAGTAAGAGCCTGTGACGAATCTTTGAACATTCTAATGAAAGGACGAATGAACGACAGGAGCAGGTCGGCCACCCAGAGTGAGCCTGAATTTTACTAGTTGGAAAATGTTAACATAGCTTACGTTTAGTTTTTGCAGGCACATGGGCCCCAATTTCTCAAGACTGGTGTGCAAGGTGTCTGATTCATTAAGAGTTGCACGCCTCCTTATGAAGTAAGGCGCAAAGTGGCATACACCTCAATGTGCAGATTGCCACTAGAGCATGATCTGTGGCAAAAGTAATTCCTCCTCTCATCATGAATTTGACAAGAGAGGTTACCACGCTCCCATCCTGCCACATCTCCGCCCACTTTGTTGGAGCTAGGCGAAAATGGGGTCAAGATGCCCACATATTGCACAAAAATTTAGCAACTTTTCAAAGCTGTTTAAACCAGTTTTGTGGCGTAAAATCCTTGATGAATTGAGTCCATTGTCTGTCACAGTAAATTACTGAAGCCCTCTTCACAGTGTCAGTGTACTATAGATAAAAAGTCTGTATATTATAGATACTATATATTAGGTCCACAGGGCAATTAAAGAGAATTTATGGTTTAATGTCTAGAATATACATATTTTTCTAATTTTGTGTTATCCAACACTCATTCTAAGAATGAAGAGTATGCAGTAGCCAGTGTTGCGTTGCATCTTGCACATTGACTTTGGCTATCTGGCTGTGCAGGAAATGCAGCTCTGGCCTAATATTGGCAGCAGTATAGGTCCTAGAGGTTTAGTGTTACGTATGGATCACTCTTGATCAATTAGTAATGGTATAATCTAGCTTTATGTTATCAATTCCTAAAGAGAAAATACTCTTTAAAGTGAACATGGTTTGTTTTTTTCATAATAGTTTTCTGTAAACATTGTTAATACATGGTACAGTGTGAAGGAGAGTGGCTAATTAAATCAATTATTAAACCTTATATAAGATAGTTCAGCTATAATGTGACAAAGATGGCGATCATATCCTGGAACAGCACCCCTGGCAGGAATCTTTGGAATGTGAAGCAAATTCTGTACACTGAAGATTGAATAGCATATTTGGAAGTGGACTTAACATGGACCAATCACAGACTGATACCATGATTCAGAAGATTGTGTGACACCCTTTTCCAGTCTACTACAAGATTATTTTGTTTTAAGAATAATGTCCAGTGTGTGCCAGCCTTTGCTTGGAAAGGAGTATATATCTGACTTCTGTGTCCAATACATTCTTTCCTTTATGCATGCACCCAGCTCATATTTATTAGGTCAGGGACAGGCAATCATTTAGATCTCATTTTAAGAGATCACCCCCACACCAGTACTGTAACAGATAAATGTGTTTAAAAAATCTTTTTTAGATGGTATACATGAATGATACTTCTACTTGTCCACAGACTCTGTCTTCTAGATCTGTGTATGATTGGCATAGTAGTGCCCTCTCAAATGTAAATGTCCTGCCACAGACCCCAGCAAATGCACCTTGTGTCACGACTCAGCTGCCAGGTGACCCGGGACCAGGGGCTCCTTCCCTGTCCCTGTGTTGGAATATGTTTGGTGCAACAACTCCATTCCAGACTATGAGTGTTTAGTTGCTAGAATTGTATACTGTTTATAAAGTTAAAAAAACTCCCAGAAGCTCACACAGGGAGAGCATGTGACTGTATTTCCTGTTTTTACTGTCTGTGTATTAGAGAAATAGCCTGCTGTAGATGCTGCACAGATAGAGACATATAAATGATTTATTCCTGATCTGTTAAGCTTATCATATATTGTTCCTATTTGTTCCTGAATAAAGAAACTCTGTTGTCACACGCTTGAGAGTATCCTGAATAATCCGCTGCCAACAGGTTATGGGCCCAGAGTGACACAGAGCCCCAGAGTAACACAGCACAGAAGCCCAGAGCAAAAGCAGCACAGAGCAACAGAGAAGATGTCCACTAGCAGCAATCCTGTCAAGTTCTCAGTGCCAAGCCTCACTAACCAGAATTGGAACTAACCAATCCTGGAAATTTAAGGTGAAGATGCTGCTCATAAGAGAAGGTATGTGGAAATATACTCAGAAACAAGTGCCTCATCCATTACCAGATGATTGGCTAGAGAAGGATCAGAAAGCACAAAGCACGATCTCCTTCAGTGTAGATGATAATCAGATTGTGCATATATGCAAGTGTGCAACTGCAAAGGAGATGTGGTATAAGTTACAGAAAGTGCATGAAAGATCAAATCTCAGCAATAAGCTTTATCTCATGAGAAAGCTGTATCAGTCTAAGCTGTGATGGACAGAATATGCAGGACTATATATGAAACACCCTAGAGATTGTGGAGCATCTCAGGGGTATTGGAGAAGAAATTAAAGATTTTCATCTTGCTGCACTTCTATTAAGTGGTCTTCCAGAAAGTAATGACACACTCGTGACTGCACAAATAAGTCAGTTTAAAAAGCAGAACAGTCATCAAAGGGTTAAAAGAGCTGTAAAGGAAGATTCTGCATGTGTTGAAACTGCATTTAATGCCAATACAGATCCATCTGCAAAGCATATATGGTGCATAAATTCTTATGAAAGCAGTCATATGACAAATAAGGATTTCGAAAGCAAGTCAGAAAAGATCATCTTAGCTAATGGTCACTATATGACTTCAGAAGGAGTTAGACTTCTACCTCCACTGTCCAGTTTCCTCAGCACAAAGCAGAAACATCCCAGTAAAGGATGTTCTCTATGTTCCCAGCCTTGAAAGCAATTATCTGTCAGTAAAGAAGCTCATGCAAAAGAGGAATGTAGTTACTTTTAGAGATAACAGCAGCATCATCTCAAAGAAGGGTTATACTCTTGCAAAAGGAAAAATCCAAGATGAAGATCAGCTAAAATTCAAAGAAAGAGTGTACAGTGCTAGACAAGGTCTGCATAAGAACTGTATCCATGTATGGCACAGACGTCTTGGGCACAGAGACCCAGAAGCAGTAAGGAAGCTAGCTCAACTTCCAAATGGTATTGAAATCAACCAGTTTAGTCAAATAAAGAAGTGCACTAGCTGTCTTAAAGGGAAAATGTACACAAAATCCTTTCCCAAAATAAGCACCACTTGATCTGCACAGCCACTGGATAGCACAGATGTATGCGGTCCAATGAGTGTTCATACTCCAAGCAAGAACAGATATTTTTCTCACATTTATTGATTACTAATCCAGATATGCAGTCGCCTACCTGCTTGCTTCATAGTAAGGATGAATTTCCACAGAAATTTGAAGAATATCTTGCTATAGTGTTTAACAAATTTGGAAGAATGCCAAAAGCCCTGCGTGCAGATAATGGAACCAAATATACAAGGGGTAAGGTGTAAACCATTTTGAAAAAGGATGGAATCGTGTTCCAGACGACCATTCCATACAACCCAGAACAAAATGGCATTGCAGAGAGAAAGAATCGTACTCTCTGTGAAAGTGGAAGATTTATGTTGTTTGATGCGAATCTACCTACAATGCATTGGGGAGAAGCCATCATGACAGCTTGCTGTCTTCAAAACAGATTGCCAGGTAAAGCCACAAATAATACTCCATATGAGCTATGGAACTGTGAGAAGCCTAACCTGAAGCACCTGAGAATATTTGGAAGCAAAACGTTTGTGTATGTTCCCAAAGAAAAACTTTCCAAGTGGGAATCACATGCAAAGCAAGGAGTCCTGGTGGGCTATAGCGAAACTTAAAAGGGATACAGAATCCTGCACCCAGAGATCAACACAGTAACAATCTACCCTGACGAAGGATATATTCCAAAACACCCTTCTGCTGTTTTAAGGTATCATTCCTGCTTTTGCTATGGATCATTATTAATGTTATGATACATTTATTTGTTTAACACATACCGAGGCACAGTATATTGCTCTATCACGGGATCTTTACATCTGATGTGCGAACTCATGATATAATTGCACGATTATTTATACCTACTCTGGTTTTATCTTTTGCACATTTAGAATTTTTACATGTTTTCCCATTGCCTTGCTATTTTTTTTTAGCATTATAGTCCCCTTTTTTCTTTTTATATACTTGTGCCTTTACTACAATATATTATATAGATTATACACAAGTATGTTGATCCTTTAATTTGCACTTTGCACCATGCAGCAGGTCCATTATGGGTAATTGAGTGTCTTTTTCACATCAGGTTATTTATATTGATTTTGCATTACTTAGCACTTCCCATTTGGATATTGTAGCACTTCTTTATTGTTTTTCTGAGTGGTTGCAGGTACCCTTATGTGCTGTTAGTGCCTTTTATTACCTACCTTTTATTTTTTGTCTCAATAAGTATATATATTTTTAAACCTGTAATTTTTTGTCTCATCTTCTTTTATTACCTTTTTGTTCGGTTTGTCCTCCGTATTTAACAGTCGTTTATCTCAGTGGTCTGCCATTTATCCTTTTAAGCAAACTTATATATATTTTTATGTATATATTTAATGCAGCTTGTATTATACATATTACAGCATTCAGGTTGGCTTTCATTCAGTGTGCTTTCTTCTACTTACAGTAAGGGCGGTTTCACACGTCCAGATAATTCCGGTAGCGGAAAAAACGGTACCGGAGCTGTCCGTGTGGACACGTGGTACCTCCGTGTGGCAACCGTGTGCCGCCTCACGACCACACGGACGGTGCCGGGAAGAAGCGCGGCTGGTGCTGACCGCGGCTGTAATTGTTCTCTCCTGCTCTGCCGGCAGGAGAGCAGAATGAATGAAAACCTGATGTGGGGGGACGAACCAGAAGAAACTTACAGCTGGGTGCTGCGACCCTCAGCTGTCAGCTTCAGCCAGGTTGGTTGTGAAGAATAGAGGTTTTTTTTTATTTATTTAAATAAATAATCTCGGGGGTTAATATATTTACAGTTGCTAATACAGCCACTGCCGACTGTAAATGACAGACGGCGCATGCTCAGTAACTAGCGGTGACGTCACCGCTCATCACTGAAACTGGCTCTGCTCCATTCATTCCCCAGTCATTTACAGTCGTGAGCGGTTGTATTAGCAGCGCTCCGACTGTAAATATATTAACCCCCGAGATGGATTTAGGCCGTGGGACGTGACTGAGCGCCGGACAGGTAATGTATTCATTTGCTTTATTATTTTCAACTTTTCTTTTCCGAAGAACGATGGCTTCACTAGGGAATTACCAGTGTAATAAATATTATAAAAATGTGTTTGCTGTATTCTTTCATTAAAATAATTTATTCTTATTGTGTGAGTGTGTTTATTTAACCCTTTATTTACTGTAGGATTAGTAATGGATCGGTGTCTTATTGACACCTCTCCATTACTAATCCGGGCTTAATGTCACCTCATAATAGAAAGGTGGCATTAACCCCTTTATTACCCCACTTGCCACCGCTACCGGGCAAGTGGGAAGAATCGGGCAAAGCTCCAGATTAGGCGCATCTAATAGATGCACCTTTTCTGGGCAACTGGGGGCTGCTGTTTTTAGGCTGGGGGGCCAAGATCAATGGCCCCTTACCAGCCTGAGAATATCAGCCCTCAGCTGTTGACTTTAGTCAGGTTGGTTGTCAAAAATAGGGGGGACTCCATGCTGTTTTTTTTAATGATTTATTTAAATAATTAAAAAAACAGCGTGGGGACCACTCTATTCTTCACAACCAACCTGACTGAAGCTGACAGCTGAGGGTCGCAGCCCCCAGCTGTAAGTTTCGTCTGGTTGGTTCAGAAAATGAGGGGGGCCCCATGTTGGGTTTTCATTCATTCTGCTCTCCTGCTGGCAGAGCAGGAGAGCAGAATGTCAGCCACGGTCAGCACCAGCCACCGGGAACAGCGCTTACAATAGCCGATTCTTTCCGGCGGCCGTCTGTGAGCATGGAGGACTGTGTGAACAGTTCTCCATGTGCACGTGTGCAGCACGTGTTGCGGGCCGTGTGTCCGTGTTAAAACGGACATGTCTCCGTGTTTTGCACACGGACACACGGTCCGTGAAAGCACGCTGACATCTGCATAGACCCAATCATTTGAATGGGTCTACGTGTGTCAGTGTCTCTGGTACCTGAGAAAGCAGTCACTACATGTACCGGAGACACTGACGTGTGAAACCGGCCTGAAAGAGAATTTGCAAATCTAGGTGAAATTCTCAACCAGCACTTTGAGACTAAGGACTTTGGAAATGTGACATATTATTTGGGAATCCAAATCCAGAGAGAGGAAGATGGAAGTTTTCTTCTCAAACAAAGTTCTAAAATTTCCATAATACTGAACCAGTTTGGAATGTCAGAAGCCAAAGGTGCGTCAACACCAATGGATTAATCCTACTTAAAGTTGGATGGAGAAGAAGATACAGTATGTTACCCAGCAATGAGAGTTACAGACAAGCAGTGGGGGCTGCTTCTGTACATAGCAACCACATTTCGTCTGGATATCACAGCCACAGTTGGAATTCTCTGCCGATGTGTAAGCAAGCCACACCAAAGAGACTGGAATGCAATTAAGAGAATTCTTCAATATCTTAAAGAAACTCCAAGGCTAAATCTTAAGAAATATGCATCAGGAGATCTCACTGTGGATGCAGATTGGGCTGGAGATTCAACAAGTGGTTACTTGTTCAAGTTAGGAGAAAATTCAATAGCTTGGTCCAGCAGAAAACAACTGTCAGTCGCATTATCTTCTACAGAAGCAGAATATATGTCTGCTGCTTATGCGAATCAAGAAATAATTTGGTTGAAGCAACTTTTGGAAGATTTCGGCAAGCCATTAGCTCAACCAACAGTTATCTACGAGGAGATCCAAGGATGCATTAAACTTGCCAGCAGTGAGAAGATTAGTGCAAGGACTAAGCACATTGATGTAAAACATCACCACTTATGTGACTTAGTGGAACGTGGTGTACTTGAGTTTGTTTATTGCGACTCTGACAAGATGATAGCTGATGGTATGACAAAGCCATTATCAAGAGCCAAGTTTGTGGACTTCAGAATCGCAATGGGACTAACAGGATAAGTAGTTATTGAGTGGGGGTGTTGGAATATGCTTGGTGCAACAACTACATTCCTGTCTATGAGTGTTTAGTTGCTAGATTTGTGTGCTGTTTATAAAGTTAAAAAAACTCCTAGAGGCTCACAGAGGGATATCATGTGACTTTATTTCCTGCTTTTCTTGGGTCTGTGTATGAGAGAAGCAGCCTGTTGTAGATGCTGCACAGATAGAGACACACAAATGATTTATTCCTGATCTGTTAAGCTTATAATATATTGTTCCTGTTTGTTCCTGAATAAAGAAGCTCTGTTGTCACACGCTTGCAGAATATCCTGAATAATCCGCTGCCAACACCCTAACACTTTGGGGTGCGCTAGCAAGCCCTATTCCCCGGGATACTTCTGATGGTGAAAATGCCAGGGCCACCAACCTTGCCTTATCTCCTGAATCCGCCCTCCATCTGTTCGCTTCCCCCACCCAGGGAAGAGGGGAGCTGCCGAGCACCACAGTACACCAACCAGATGAACAAGGAAACATGAACAAGGGTAACTGAGAATACCAGGCATACAAATATTCACACATATATAACAGAGGAATGCACAGGGGAGTGGAGGATGGGGCAAATCCAAAGTTAGAGGAGGAAAGGGAATTATCACACTTGCAAACCTAAGCAACAGTCACAGATAAATCCACCGAACTCCTTCTCATATAACCAGCAAACGATTCTCCTCCAAGCCATGCAGCATAAGCTACTCTGATGATGTGTGTCAGGACCCAGATTATATAGGGGATAGGAGTGGCTCGTGCTCAGCTGGGAGCCCAGACTCCCAGAGCTCCCAACATGGCCGATTAACCCCTGTGCTGCCAAAAGAAATTAACATAGTTTAAAAAGAAGTGCTTTTTTTGGCGCAGGAGCAGTAGCAATCAGACACTGCGGTATTCTGGCTCCTCTCTATCACGGTAACCCCTTGACACCTTGATTGTAATGAATTAAATAGCATAGCAAAAAACTCTGGTCAAAGTCATTCCGGTTTCCTGCAGGTAAAAGTGATCACCCATTCTACAAGGATCTACACGTTATAGTGAGCTAGCTGTGATCTCCTACAACAGAACTCAGGCTATTTTTTTTCTGTTCTCTGATTATCTTGCAGAACGAAGAGAGGTTTCAGGGGAGCGAGTGGTGGAGGATCTCACGTCTGTCTTAGAGGATTGTCTTCACAACATTGTGCCAGGTGAAGAACAATGACTACATTCTATATTGACTTTAGAAGGGGAAAGTAGCAGGAAGGACTAGATTAAATATTCTAATTAATTCTAAAACTATGCAAAGTTTATTTGGATTCTAGTTACTACCCTCCATAGCTAAGCAGATGAAGGTTTCTGCTACACTGCATTGGTTTATATGATATATTTACATACTCAACTTGAATTCATCTTTTCCATCCATCAGGTGAATTGGATTGCAAGGTTCAGATCACTTGCCCCATCCTGTGGGTGACTAAGTGGGTGGATTATTCTAATAAGTATGGGTTTGGTTACCAGCTATCAGACAATTGTACAGGAGTCCTACTGAGTGATGGAACTCACACAATTCTTTCCCCACATTTGCAGTAAGTAAAGGCAAGACTATTTCTTTTTTTAATGTCCTTCGGCTTGATCTCGAGCCAAGGCGGCTTGTTGGATAAATGATAGGATGATCAATCTTGTGCAAGCCTACATAGGTCCACCTAGGTTTTCTCCAACATTATCTTGATAAGTAAAGGCAATAAAATGGCATAATAATTTTAGCACAACAATAATGTTAGCGCTTCACCTTCTTTTTATCTTTACGTGTTTCAGAAAAGTCTGTTATTCAACAAGCTCAGAAGAGCACATAATATTCCCTGAATGGAGCCCACCATGCAAGCTTGATGTAAAAATGAGAATATTAAAGTTCTTTTCTCACTACATGAAAGAAAACATTCTGGAGGTAAGGAAATGATTAAAGAGAACCTGTCATCAGAATCATGCTTGTTAAACTAAAGGTATGGGTATAAAGGCGTAGTTATACTAATTTAATATATACCTTCGGTGTACAATTCTGTAGCCTAGGTGTTAATAGAGATATGGGTTCAATAAGCACTTCATGTATGGGGGTGGAACTGTTGGTAGTGTCTTCAACTTTGCCACGGCCCCTCCGCGGCCTCTAGTGTCTGTATCGTTTTACTGTTTTAGATTTTGCACCTGATGACAGGTTGTTTTTAAGTTAAATGCTAAAATAATTTGTATTTTTTTTGCCCTTTGCTATGCCATGTTTGTGTGCAATGGATGAAATTGTACCAATCACAAAGCCACTGAGCTACTAGCGCACTAGGGGCATTCGCAGCACAACAATTATACAATCCCCACATTTAGATAAGAACTATCTGTGTAAATCCATGTAATGTGTGCTCTTTAGCAGGGACTAGAAAACATAGATATAATGTATAAATGCTGTATATTAAAAAAAAAAGTTTTTCTGAGCTCACCATGCTGTATTTTTCTCCTCAAAATTTGGGGTGCATCTTATAATCCTGTGCATCTTATAATCCGCAAAATACGGTATATTTACTTAGAAAATTGGTGATATGTTCAATACTTATTTCCTCCGCTGTATATATTCATTCTTATCTATCTAATAGGATGATAACAGCTGTCCAGAACTGCATCCCATCACAAGAATCACTCCTGAGTAATCCCTGGAGAATTAAATCACCCTCAGTGACCAATAAAGGTGCTATTCCCCCCTTTAATCTCAGGGCATTGACTCTTTTAGACTGCTTCTCAGACTGTTGGAGTGCAGTTTAGGGACCCTATTTTTCATGATTATCTCTTCAACCCAACTTTCAAAATGCTGAAAGGGTCGAGGTGGGTAGTTGAGCTGGGCTGTCAGATGGTCACCTCTGTGGCTGTAGTGTTATTAATAATTTCCAGGCAATTAAGATCAATACAGTCAATTCTATCTCTACCACTATGAGCTTTAACAAGGCTGAGAGTATATTGTTTAACTAAATTCAGATAGATCCCATCCAGGAGTAGGGATTCCTTCCCACTTTGAGTATACAATTGTGTGAAAAAGTGTTTGCCCCTTTCCTTATTTCCTATTCTTTTGCATGTTTGACACACGTAAATGATTCAGATCACCGAGCAAATTTAAATATTAGACAAAGATAACACAAGTAAACACAAAATGCAGGTTTTAAACGCAGGTCTTTATTATTAAGGGAAAAAGAAATCTAAACCTACAGGGACCTGTGTGAAAAAGTGATTCCCTTCGCCCCCTTAAAACGTAAATGAACTGTGGTTTATCACATCTTTGGGAAGCTGAGTTCAAATTCCCTAGCCAGACGCAGGCTCGATTACTGCCACATCTGTTCTCAATCAAGAAATCACTTAAATAGGACCTGCCTGACAAAGTGAAGTAGACCAAAATATCCTCAAAAGCTAGACATCATGCAGTGTTCCAAAAAAAATTCTGGAGCAAATTATAAACAAAGTAATTGAGATCTGTCAGTCTACAAAAGGTTATAAGCCATTTATCAAGCCTTGGGATTCCAGCAAACCACAGTGAGAGCCATTATCCACAAATGCAGAAAAAAATTAACAGTGGTGAACCTTCCGAGGAGTGGCCGGCTTATTAAAATTACTCAACAGTGCAGCGAGAACTCATCCAAGATGTCACAGAAGACCCCACAACAGCATCCTGCAGGCCTCACTTGCCTCAGCTAAGGTCAGTTCTACCATAAAAAAAGAGACTGAGCAAAAATGACCTGCATGGCATAGTTCAAAGATGAAAACAACTGCTGAGCAATAAGAACATAAAGGCTCATCTCAGTTTTGCCGGAAAACATCTTGATGATCCCCAAGACTTTTGGGAGAATACTCTGTGGACTGGCGAGACAAAACTTGAACCTTTTGGAAGGTGTATGTCCCATTACATCTGGCGTAGAAGTAACACAGCATTTCAGAAAACAGTAAAATATGGTGCTGGTAGTGTGATGGTCTAGGGCTGTTTTGCTCGTTCAGGACCTGGAAAATTTGCTTTGGTACATGGAACCATGAACTCTGCTGTCTACCAAAAAATCCTGAAAGAGAATGTCTGGCCATCTGTTCGTGACCTCAAGCTGAAGCGCACTTGGGTTATGCAGAACAATAATCCAAAACACACCAGCAAGTCCACCTCTATATTTCTTAAGAAAAATAAAATGAAGATTTTGGAGTAGCCTAGTCAAAGTCCTGACATTAAGGGTGACACAACCATTTATTAGATTTAGGGGGCAATCACTTTTTCACACAGGGCCAGTAGGTTTGGATTTCTTTTTCCCTTAATAATAAAGACCTTCATTTAAAAACTTCATTTTTTTGTTTACTTGTGTTATCTTTGTCTAACATTTAAATGTCTTTGGTGATATGAAACATTTAAGTGTGACAAAAAAGAATAGGAAATCAGGAAGGGGGCAAACACTTTTTCACACAACTGTATCTCTAGTTCTTTGTTGCAGCTCCTTTATCGTATCTATGCTTTCCTCAATTGAATCATATGCATCAGCAAACCAGGAGCAGCATTCCTCCCAAGTTCCACCCTCAATTGCTAACAGATTGCCAAGAGCAATCTTCTGATTAAGAACATGAATAGAACTTATTGTTTCATTAACTGTTCTGTCCATTACACTAGCATATTTATTTAGCTTATTTGCTAGTTCAACTCCCCAACCTGTCCTGGAAGGGAAACACATCCAGGCTTTATCTGTTTCCGTAAATAACTCCCTTCTATATTGGATGTGTTAAAAATATATTTTGAAAATTAAACTTCATCTGATAGCAGGTACAACCCTTCATATATGTCATTTTAACTTGGCTATATGATTAGCATACATGGGCCCTAGGCATATAGTAGGTGGAGAAAATAAGTCAGCATTTTCTACGTATGTTCCTAGGTCTGAAAGAGCATTGTGAGCAGTGTGGTATGTCTATTTCAACATCACAGGTACAATCTGTGAGATTAATTTAAGATCATTCATTGTTATTGGGATACCAATCAGAGGGATTCCTTTGTGGTTGGTCAGAACTTTGGAGCAGATCCAGCAGTTGGTGTTGAGCTTTTTGGCTGTTTCTTGATGTAAAAGCCAAATGTAACAGTAATGCCAGCATTCCCGCAAGGCTCTCCTTCTTCCCCCATGCAAGGATGCAGTCACCTCCCCTTGTGCTGGCATGCCTCTGGCTTGTGCATGCCGCACTTCCTGGCAGCACGCCTAGTGTGCGCACTTACTCCTCCATTGTTAAAAGGGCAGCGATCACACATAGTAAAATGCCAATAGCTGGGACGCATTTAGCATCAGAGTACATCTACAAGATGGCTCCTAGCCAATTGCTAGGAAGCATCTTGTATACAAGCCTCCCTCCCCTATAGGGAGTTGCCGAAGCAACAGTATTTAATAGAGTGTCCTACTAGTGAGTTGTTAGGTCCCCTGGTCCTTGCATGACCACTGTCCTGAACCCGGGCGCCTGGTCCTTGCAGGCCAGTGTCTTGAACCCGAACCCCTGGTCCTTGCGTGGCCAGTCCAGAAACTTGTTTCCAGGTCCGTGTGCTGCCAGTACCAGTTCCAGTATCCGAGACCTGTATGCTTGTACGTGTGCCTATTTGAGTATTCCGTGTATCCGGACTACTAAAACCAGTCTCTGAATCATTAGCATATATTGAACAGTTTTTAAGAATTGTAGATTACAAATATATAGCAATATAATAGCAGATATAGGACCCAAGGTCATACACTGGAACATGAATAGACCATATAGAGAAATGTAGCAGGAGAGACCATAGTACAAGAAATTGTTTTTAAAGGTAAAATCTTTATGAAAGGGAATCTGTCACCTCATTTTCACACTGTATGTAAATTAGTTGGGTCTGGTTCGATAGGCGGTGTTTTTGCTCGTTCCCTCGACCTCTCCTTGGCCGCTGTATGCAAGGTTTCAGGTAATTTCGGTAGTTCTTGTCCATATTTTGCGCATGCACATTGCAGAATCCACTCGCGCATGCGCAGAATGCTTTGCCCAAATGCGGGCAAAGCAGAAAAGCATTAGTGCGCAGGCACCGGAAGTACTATGTTCCGGAGGTATTTTGCTGCCATTTCTGTGTTCCGGGACATAGTTCACCAGTGCCTGCGCACTAATGCTTTTCGGTTTTCCCGCAGTTGGGCAAAGCATACTGCGCACGTGTGAAATATGGAATAGAACTACGGAAATTGCCTGAAATCTGCGTACAGCGGCCAAGGAGGGGTGGAGGGAAGGAGCAAAAACACCACCCATCTGACCGGACCCATCTAATTTACATACAGCGTGAAATGAGGTAACAGATTCCCTTTAACAAATAACCATAAATATATTAACAAGTAAACACCAGCTGGACCAAAAAGATAAGGCACAAGTCATAAACTGCCACTTGATGAAGACGGACTGCCGTCAAAACGCATTGTGGGCTAAAGAAACCTTTGTTTTGTCCTTATGTCCTTAGCGCTCCTCTGACCGTACACTCACACTGTCCAAGGCACAAGTCACAGCAGAGGGTAAACAGAGAGATGTAGTAACATTACTTCCATAGTTATTTTGCACAAACAGTGCATAAATAATATTAGCCAGTAACAGCTTAAATAAGTGTCCGTATAACACAATGCATGACTGGTACTAGCTAGATAACATAAGGTAAGTAAGGTGCAAGTGCAATAGAGGCAGGTTTAAGTTAAAGATGTACAATTACCCAGGCTGAGAGAACGTGTCAGGTCTCCTATGCGCATTTTGGCGCTTGCCTTCTTCCGGGGGCATGGTTATAATGGAATAGACCTTTTATATGTAAGGATAACCAATAGTATCAGATCTATGAAGGTATGTATACATAACGCTGGTATTTATTGGCACACGCAATGGATGGTTACCACCCACTGATTAAGTCCCCCGAAGCGTAAGGTGACGACATGAGCAAATGACCCAGAAGGATCGCCCACGTGCGTCACGTGATTGGAGCGCCTGTTGACATGCACAGGTCAGCAGTGGAGGAGATGCGGCCGAAGATGCAAACAGGGAGGAAGACAGCCTGCATGCGTACTGCTGACGTGGAGTGATCTCCATAGTGATGAAGATACACTGTAGGAAATAATTATTTGATCCCTTGCTGATTTTGTAAGTTTGCCCATTGACAAAGAAATGAACAGTCTATAATTTTAAGTGTAGGTTAGTTTTAACATTGAGAGATAGAATATCAAAAATAAAATCCATAAAATCACGTTGTATAAATTACTTGTGTATAAGCCGACCCGTGTATAAGCCGAACCCCCTAAATTTGCCACAAAAAAACTGGGAAAACTTATTGACTCGCGTATAAGCCTAGGGTGGAAAATGCAGCAGCTCCTGGTAAATTTCAAAAATAAAAATAGATACCAATAAAAGTAAAATTAATTGAGCAGGGTCGGACTGGGACCAAAAAGCAGCCCTGGCACAAAAAAAATTCACCAGCCCACATACAATGAATGTCCTCACTGCACACACATTACACATTCACACACTACAGATACCGCACACACATTACAGATACCGCACACACATTACACACACACTACAGATACCACACACACACGTAGATGCCACACACATTACACACACACTACAGATACCACACACACACGTAGATGCCACACACATTACACACACACACTACAAATACCGCACAGACATTACATACACTACAGAAACCGCGCACACATTACACACTCACACACTACAGATACCGCATACACAATACAGATATAGCACACACATTACACACACACTACAGATACCGTACACACACTACCGATACCGCACACACATTACAGATACCGCACACACATTACACACCCACTACAGATACCGCACACACATTACACACACACTACAGATACCACACACACACGTAGATGCCACACACACATTACACACACACACTACAAATACCGCACAGACATTACATACACTACAGAAACCGCGCACACATTACACACTCACACACTACAGATACCGCATACACAATACAGATATAGCACACACATTACACACACACTACAGATACCGTACACACACTACCGATACCGCACACACATTACAGATACCGCACGCACATTACACAGACACACTACAGATACTGCACACACATTACACACACTACAGATAGCGCACACACACTACAGATACCGCACGCACATTACACAGACACACTACAGATACTGCACACACATTACACACACTACAGATAGCGCACACACACTACAGATACCGCACACACATTACAGATACCGCACGCACATTACACAGACACACTACAGATACTGCACACACATTACACACAATACAGATATTACACATTACACAGACACACTACAGATACTGCACACATTACACACTCACACACTACAGATACCGTACACACACTACAGATACCGCACACACATTACAGATACCGCACGCACATTACACAGACACACTACAGATACTGCACACACATTACACACACTACAGATAGCACACACCCACTACAGATACCGCACACACATTACACACACACGTAGATACCGCACACACATTACACACACACTACCGATGCCACACACACATTACACACACACTACAGATACCGCACAGACATTACACACTCACACACTTCAGAAACCGCGCACACATTACACACTCACACACAACAGATACCGCATACACACTACAGATATAGCACACACATTACACACACACACTACAGACACCGTACACACACTACAGATACCGCACACACATTACAGATACCGCACGCACATTACACAGACACACTACAGATACTGCACACACATTACACACACACACACACTACCGATACCGCACACACATTACACACACTACAGATACCGCACACATTACAGATACCGCACGCACATTACAGATACCGCACTCACATTACACAGACACACTACAGATACCGCACACACATTACACACACACTACAGATACCGCACACACATTACACACTCACACTACAGATACCGCATACACACTACAGATATAGCACACACATTACACACACTACAGATACTGCACACATTACACACTCGCACACACACTGCAGATACCGCACACACATTACAGATACCGCACACACATTACACAGACACACTACAGATACTGCACACACATTACACACACTACAGATAGCGCACACACACTACAGATACCGCACACACATTACACACACACTACAGATACCGCACACACATTACACACACACTACAGATACCACACACACTACAGATACTGCACACTACAGATACCGCACACACATTACACACACACTACAGATACCGCACACACATTACACACACACTACCGATACCGCACACACATTACACACACACTACAGATACCGCACACATTACAGATGCCGCACGCACATTACAGATACCGCACTCACATTACACAGACACACTACAGATACCGCACACACATTACACACACACTACAGATACCGCACAGATATTACACACACATTACACACACACTACAGATACCGCACACACTACAGATACTGCACACACACTCACACACTACAGATACCGCACACACATTACACACACACTACAGATACTGCACACACATTACACACACACTACAGATACCGCACACACATTACACACTCACACACTACAGATACCACACACACATTACAGATACCGCACACACATTACACAGAGACACTACAGATACCGCACACACATTACACACATACTACAGATACTGCACACACACTACAGATACCGCACACACATTACACACACACTACAGATACCGCGCGCACACACTACAAATACTGCACACACATTACACACTCACACACTACAGATACCACACACACATTACACACACACTACAGATACCGCACACACACTACAGATACTGCACACACATTACACACACACTACAGATACCGCACACACATTACACACACACTACAGATACCGCACACACATTACACACACACTACAGATACCGCACACACATTACACACACACTACAGATACCGCACACACATTACAGATACCACTCACACACTACAGATACCACTCACACATTACAGATACCGCACATACATTACACAGAAACACTACAGATACCGCACACACATTACACACATACTACAGATACTGCACACACACTACAGATACCGCACACACACTACACACACACTACAGATACCGCGCGCACACACTACAGATACTGCACACACATTACACACTCACACACTACAGATACCGCGCACACATTACACACACACTACAGATACCGCACACATTACAGATACCGCACGCATATTACAGATACCGCACTCACATTACACAGACACACTACAGATACCGCACACACATTACACACACACGTAGATACCGCACACACATTACACACACACTACCGATGCCACACACACATTACACACACACTACAGATACCGCACAGACATTACACACTCACACACTTCAGAAACCGCGCACACATTACACACTCACACACAACAGATACCGCATACACACTCCAGATATAGCACACACATTACACACACACACTACAGACACCGTACACACACTACAGATACCGCACACACATTACAGATACCGCACGCACATTACACAGACACACTACAGATACTGCACACACATTACACACACACACACACACACTACCGATACCGCACACACATTACACACACTACAGATACCGCACACATTACAGATACCGCACGCACATTACAGATACCGCACTCACATTACACAGACACACTACAGATACCGCACACACATTACACACACACTACAGATACCGCACACACATTACACACTCACACTACAGATACCGCATACACACTACAGATATAGCACACACATTACACACACTACAGATACTGCACACATTACACACTCGCACACACACTGCAGATACCGCACACACATTACAGATACCGCACACACATTACACAGACACACTACAGATACTGCACACACATTACACACACTACAGATAGCGCACACACACTACAGATACCGCACACACATTACACACACACTACAGATACCGCACACACATTACACACACACTACAGATACCACACACACTACAGATACTGCACACTACAGATACCGCACACACATTACACACACACTACAGATACCGCACACACATTACACACACACTACCGATACCGCACACACATTACACACACACTACAGATACCGCACACATTACAGATGCCGCACGCACATTACAGATACCGCACTCACATTACACAGACACACTACAGATACCGCACACACATTACACACACACTACAGATACCACACAGATATTACACACACATTACACACACACTACAGATACCGCACAGATATTACACACACATTACACACACTACAGATACCGCACACACTACAGATACTGCACACACACTCACACACTACAGATACCGCACACACATTACACACACACTACAGATACTGCACACACATTACACACACACTACAGATACCACACACACATTACACACTCACACACTACAGATACCACACACACATTACAGATACCGCACACACATTACACAGAGACACTACAGATACCGCACACACATTACACACATACTACAGATACTGCACACACACTACAGATACCGCACACACATTACACACACACTACAGATACCGCGCGCACACACTACAAATACTGCACACACATTACACACTCACACACTACAGATACCACACACACATTACACACACACTACAGATACCGCACACACACTACAGATACTGCACACACACTCACACACTACAGATACCGCACACACATTACACACACACTACAGATACCGCACACACATTACACACACACTACAGATACCGCACACACATTACACACACACTACAGATACCGCACACACATTACACACACACTACAGATACCGCACACACATTACAGATACCACTCACACATTACAGATACCACTCACACATTACAGATACCGCACATACATTACACAGAAACACTACAGATACCGCACACACATTACACACATACTACAGATACTGCACACACACTACAGATACCGCACACACACTACACACACACTACAGATACCGCGCGCACACACTACAGATACTGCACACACATTACACACTCACACACTACAGATACCGCGCACACATTACACACACACTACAGATACCGCACACATTACAGATACCGCACGCATATTACAGATACCGCACTCACATTACACAGACACACTACAGATACCGCACACACATTACACACACACGTAGATACCGCACACACATTACACACACACTACCGATGCCACACACACATTACACACACACTACAGATACCGCACAGACATTACACACTCACACACTTCAGAAACCGCGCACACATTACACACTCACACACAACAGATACCGCATACACACTACAGATATAGCACACACATTACACACACACACTACAGACACCGTACACACACTACAGATACCGCACACACATTACAGATACCGCACGCACATTACACAGACACACTACAGATACTGCACACACATTACACACACACACACACTACCGATACCGCACACACATTACACACACTACAGATACCGCACACATTACAGATACCGCACGCACATTACAGATACCGCACTCACATTACACAGACACACTACAGATACCGCACACACAATACACACACACTACAGATACCGCACACACATTACACACTCACACTACAGATACCGCATACACACTACAGATATAGCACACACATTACACACACTACAGATACTGCACACATTACACACTCGCACACACACTGCAGATACCGCACACACATTACAGATACCGCACACACATTACACAGACACACTACAGATACTGCACACACATTACACACACTACAGATAGCGCACACACACTACAGATACCGCACACACATTACACACACACTACAGATACCGCACACACATTACACACACACTACAGATACCACACACACTACAGATACTGCACACTACAGATACCGCACACACATTACACACACACTACAGATACTGCACACACATTACACACACACTACCGATACCGCACACACATTACACACACACTACAGATACCGCACACATTACAGATGCCGCACGCACATTACAGATACCGCACTCACATTACACAGACACACTACAGATACCGCGCACACATTACACACACACTACAGATACCGCACAGATATTACACACACATTACACACACACTACAGATACCGCACACACTACAGATACTGCACACACACTCACACACTACAGATACCGCACACACATTACACACACACTACAGATACTGCACACACATTACACACACACTACAGATACCGCACACACATTACACACTCACACACTACAGATACCACACACACATTACAGATACCGCACACACATTACACAGAGACACTACAGATACCGCACACACATTACACACATACTACAGATACTGCACACACACTACAGATACCGCACACACATTACACACACACTACAGATACTGCACACACATTACACACACACTACCGATACCGCACACACATTACACACACACTACAGATACCGCACACATTACAGATGCCGCACGCACATTACAGATACCGCACTCACATTACACAGACACACTACAGATACCGCGCACACATTACACACACACTACAGATACCGCACAGATATTACACACACATTACACACACACTACAGATACCGCACACACTACAGATACTGCACACACACTCACACACTACAGATACCGCACACACATTACACACACACTACAGATACTGCACACACATTACACACACACTACAGATACCGCACACACATTACACACTCACACACTACAGATACCACACACACATTACAGATACCGCACACACATTACACAGAGACACTACAGATACCGCACACACATTACACACATACTACAGATACTGCACACACACTACAGATACCGCACACACATTACACACACACTACAGATACCGGGCGCGCACACTACAAATACTGCACACACATTACACACTCACACCACTACAGATACCACACACACATTACACACACACTACAGATACCGCACACACACTACAGATACTGCACACACACTCACACACTACAGATACCGCACACACATTACACACACACTACAGATACCGCACACACATTACACACACACTACAGATACCGCACACACATTACACACACACTACAGATACCGCACACACATTACAGATACCACTCACACATTACAGATACCACTCACACATTACAGATACCGCACATACATTACACAGAAACACTACAGATACCGCACACACATTACACACATACTACAGATACTGCACACACACTACAGATACCGCACACACACTACACACACACTACAGATACCGCGCGCACACACTACAGATACTGCACACACATTACACACTCACACACTACAGATACCGCGCACACATTACACACACACTACAGATACCGCACACATTACAGATACCGCACGCATATTACAGATACCGCACTCACATTACACAGACACACTACAGATACCGCACACACATTACACACACTACAGATAACGCACACACATTAAACACACACTACAGATACCGCACACATTACACACTGACACACTGCAGATACCGCACACACATTACAGATACTGCACACACATTACAGATACCGCACACACATTACACAGACACACTACAGATACTGCACACACACTACAGATACCGCACACACTACAGATACCGCACACACACTACACACACATTACAGATAGCGCACAGATATTACACTACAGATACCGCACACACATTACACACACACACACTACAGATACCGCACACACATTACACACACACACACTACCGATACCGCACACACATTACACACACACTACAGATACCGCACACACATTACACACACACTACAGATACCGCACACACATTACACACACTACAGATACCGCACACACATTACAGATACTGCACACACATTACAAAGAAACACTACAGATACCGCACACACATTACACACATACTACAGATAATGCACACACACTACAGATACCGCACACACTACAAATACCGCACACACATTACAGATACCGCACACACATTACACACACACACTACAGATACCGCACACACTGCACACACATTACACACACACTACAGATACTGCACACACATTGCACACTCACACACATTACAGATACCGCACACACATTACACACACACTACTGATACCCCACACACATTAGACACACACTACAGATACCGCACACACATTACAAACACACACTACAGATACCGCACACACATTACACACACACACTACAGATACCGCACACACATTACACACACACTACAGATACCGCACACACATTACACACACTACAGATGCCGCACACACATTACACACCCACTACAGATACCGCGCACACATTACACACACACACTACAGATACCGCACGCACATTACAGATACCGCACACACATTACACAGAAAACCAGGGGAAGAGTCTTGAGGAGATCATTTGCATATTCCCAGTGCCTTCTGGGATAAGTGAAGAGTCTCCGCGAGCTCAACGATCACTGGGTTTTGGCCGTTGCAGCTGAAAAGAGGAAATCGGAAAACCAGGGGAAGAGTCTTGAGGAGATCATTTGCATATTCCCAGTGCCTTCTGGGATAAGTGAAGAGTCTCCGCGAGCTCAACGATCACTGGGTTTTGGCCGTTGCAGCTGAAAAGAGGAAATTGGAAATTTGGGCTCATCTTTCATCGTTTTTAAGAAATCTCAAGATGGAAGAGGCCAGGAGCCATTTGGTGAGCTGCATTTCTTGCTACATGTTCACAGACTTACCAGTGGAAAAGCCAAACTTCACATGCCACAAATGCAAGCTTGTGTCCCTGTTGGAGGAAAAGTTGCAAAATCTCGAAGAAAGGTTAGCTACGTTGAAGATCATTAAGGAAGGTGAAGAGTTCTTGGACAGAGCAGAATTATCTCTTCATGTTACAGAAAGAGAAGAAATTCGAAGTGCACCTGAAGAAACAGAGGAATGGAGACATGTGACCCAGAGAAGCAGGAGGATCAGGAGGCAGTCAGCACCCATACTGCTCAGAAACCAGTACCAGGCTCTCACGCAGGAAAACAATGAAGAAATACATCAGGATAAGACTTTGCCAACAAGCAGCAACCTTGTACGCCTTCAGAGTCCTCCTGGATGGAGAAAGAAAAATGTTGTGAAGAAGAAACGGAGAGTGGTGGTCATGGGGGATTCCCTGCTGAGAGGAACTGAGGCCGCTATCTGCAGACCGGATATAACTTCAAGAGAAATGTGCTGTCTTCCAGGTGCAAAAATTAAAGATGTGTCTGACAGGATATCAGGACTCTTCAGACCTACAGATGACTACCCATTCCTGCTACTACATGTGGGGACAAATGACACTGCAAGAAACGACCTGGAAACCATCTGCAGAGACTTTGAAGACTTAGGCAAGAAAGTGAAAGAACTGGGAGCGCAGGTGGTCTTCTCTTCCATCCTCCCAGTGGATGGCCATGGAACAAGGAGGTGGAATAAGATTCTGCAGGTGAACAACTGGTTACGTCGATGGTGCCGTCAGCAACGATTTGGATTTCTGGATCACGGAGTGAACTACTTATACGATGGACTACTTGCTAGAGATGGGGTGCACCTTACGAAGACTGGTAAGCATGTATTTGGAAGTCGCCTTGCTACACTTGTAAGGAGAGCTTTAAACTAGAACAACATGGGAAGGGAAGCAAAATACCAGAAAAAGCCATACACCTGACAAATGCTATTGAGAACTCTGCTATTAGAAGTGGAAAGGAAGAACAAAGACGAAAGAATCTAATTAATAAAAATATTGGAGAAAGAGAAACCAATCACAAACTAAAATGTTTCTATACTAATGCATGGGCAACAAACAAGGAGAATTGGAACTACTAACACAGGAAAAGAAATATGATGTCATTGGAATCACTGAAACTTGGTGGGACAATACACATGATTGGAATACAAGACTAGAAGGATACAACTTATTTGCAAGAAACAGACTTGATAAACGAGGAGGGGGTGTCGCATTGTATGTTAGAAACGCGTATATCTGCACAGAGATTGAAGCTTCAGAGACTGGGAGTTCTGTGGAAACTGTTTGGGTAAGAATACAAGGACAGAACAATGGAAAGGACACCATTGTAGGCATTTACTACAGGCCGCCTGTGCAAGCTGAAGCTATGGATGAACTCTTTATGCATCAAATGGCCAAGTTCTCCAAAAAATATGACATAGTTGTCATGGGAGATTTCAACTATCCAGACATTTGTTGGGAATCTCTCTCAGGCAATACTAACAGGTCAAGGAAATTCTTATCCTCTCTTGCTGACAACTTTATCTTCCAAAAGGTAAGGGAGAAAACAAGGGGAACTGCTACCTTGGATCTAATCCTTATAAACAGGGAGGAAATGGTTGAGGAGGTAAAAGTGGCTGGGACCCTAGGAGGTAGCGACCATGCTATTTTAGAATTTTGGATAACTAGAGGCGGAAGACCTGTGAAGACTCAGACGTCAAGGTTAGATTTCAGAAAGGCAGATTTTAAGGGATTCAGAAAGAGAATTGGAGGGATCCAATGGCTGGATATCCTTAAAGACAAAAATGTCCAGGAAGGATGGGAAATCTTGAAAAATGAAATTCTCAAAGCACAGTTGTTAACAATTCCGAAAAGAGGGAAGAATAGGAAGCAGTTAAGGAAACCAGGATGGATGAACACAGAACTTAAGCACATGCTAAAAAGGAAGAAAAAAATGTTTATAAAATGGAAAGAGGGAGGCATATCTAAAGAAGAATATAATGCTGTCTGCAGAACCTGCAGGGCACAAATCAGATTATCTAAAGCTGAAAATGAATTGAGGCTTGCAAGAGATGTCAAAAGCAATAATAAAGGATTTTGGGGATATGTCAAAAGTAAAAGAAAAGTCAAAGATGCTATAGGATTTTTAGAGGATGAAAATGATGAAATGGTAAGACAGGATGTTGAGAAGGCTGAACTTTTAAATTCCTATTTTGCATCTGTTTTCTCTCAGAAAGGAAATGTAACATCAACTGTTATTCACTGTCCTATTAAGGGAATAGAAGAATCCAGGATATCTATAAACAGAAAGATAGTGAGGAAACACTTAGCTAGCCTAAATGAATTCAAGTCTCCAGGTCCAGATGAATTACACCCCAGAGTACTGAAGGAGATAGCAGAAGAAATTTTTGAACCCCTCTCTATAATCTTTGAAAATTCTTGGAGAACAGGAGAAGTGCCAGAAGACTGGAGAAGAGCAAATGTTGTTCCTATCTTGAAAAAGGGGAAGAAGGTGGGCCCAGGTAACTATAGGCCGGTGAGTCTGACTTCTATACCAGGAAAGATCTTTGAACAAATTATTAAACAACATGTATGTCAATACCTGGATAAGAATGAAGTGATTAAACAGAGTCAGCATGGGTTTCTAACTAATAAGTCATGTCAGACTAACTTAATTTCCTTCTATGACGGTATCACTGATTGGTTGGATCAAGGAAATGCTGTAGATATAGTATATCTTGACTTCAGCAAAGCATTTGACAAAGTCTCTCATACAATCCTTATTGAAAAAATGATTAAGTATGGAATGGACAAGGCAACTGTTAGGTGGATTCATAACTGGCTTAGTGATCGGACCCAAAGAGTGGTCGTAAATGGCTGCACATCCAGTTGGAAGAATGTCTCAAGTGGGGTACCACAGGGCTCTGTCCTGGGCCCTGTATTGTTCAACATCTTTATCAACGATTTAGATGAAGGAATTGAGGGTAAACTGATTAAATTTGCTGATGACACAAAGCTAGGAGGGATAGCTAATACTAGAGAAGAGAGAGAGAGGATTCAAAAAGATTTAAATAAACTGGAGAAGTGGGCAGCAACTAACAGAATGGTTTTTAACAGGGAGAAATGCAAAGTACTACATCTGGGCAATAAAAATGGAAAAAGCATATATAGAATGGGAGGAATAGGGCTAAGTGACAGCACATGTGAAAAAGACTTGGGTATACTAATAGATCACAGACTGAATATGAGTCAACAGTGTGATGCAGCAGCAAAAAAGGCAAATGCAATTCTAGGATGTATTAACAGAAGCATACAGTCTAGATCACGTGAAGTCATTATTTCCCTCTACTCCTCTTTGGTCAGACCTCATCTGGAATATTGTGTCCAGTTTTGGGCACCACATTTTAAAAAAGACATCAACAAACTGGAGCAAGTTCAGAAAAGAGCGACCAGAATGGTGACCGGTCTGCAAACCCTGTCTTATGAGGAAAGGTTGCAGGATTTGGGAATGTTTAGTTTGCAAAAGAGAAGACTGAGAGGAGACTTAATAGCTGTCTACAAATATCTAAAGGGCTGTCACATTGTAGAAGGATCAACTTTATTCTCATTTGCACAAGGAAAGACTAGAAGCAATGGGATGAAACTGAATGGGAGGAGACACAGATTAGATATTAGAAAAAACTTTTTGACAGTTAGAGTGATCAATGAGTGGAACAGGCTGCCACGAGAAGTGGTGAGTTCTCCTTCAATGGAAGTCTTCAAACAGAGGCTGGACAGACATCTGACTGGGATGATTTAGCGAATCCTGCTTTGAGCAGGGGGTTGGACCAGATGGCCCAGGAGGTCCCTTCCAACTCTACGATTCTATGATTCTATGACACACTACAGATACCGCACACACATTGCACACACTACAAATACCGCACACACACTGCACACACATTACAGATAGCGCACAGACATTACACACACTACAGATACCGCACACACATTACACACACACACTACCGATACCGCACACACATTACACACACTACAGATACCGCACACACATTACACACACACTACAGATACCGCACACACATTACACACACACACTACCGATACCGCACACACATTACACACACACTACAGATACCGCGCACACATTACACACACATTACAGATACCGCGCACACATTACACACACACTACAGATACCGCACACACATTACACACTCACACACTACAGATACCACACACACATTACAGATACCGCACACACATTACAGATACCGCACACACATTACAGATACCGCACACACATTACAGATACCGCACACACATTACACAGACACACTGCAGATACCACACACATTACACACACACTACAGATAACGCACGCACATTAAACACACACTACAGATACCACACACACTACAGATACTGCACACACACTACAGATACCGCACACACATTACACACACTACAAATACCGCACACACACTACACACTCACACACTACAGTTACCGCACACACATTACACACACACACTACCGATACCACTCACACATTACACACACACTACAGATACCGCACACACATTACACACTCACACACTACAGATACCGCACACACATTAAAGATACCTCACACACATTAAAGATACCGCACATAGATTACACAGACACACTACAGATACCGCACACACATTGCACACACACTACAGATAACGCACACACATTAAACACACAATACATATACCGCACACACATTACAGATACCGCACACACATTACAGACACCGCACACACATTACATGCACACACACTACAGATCCCGCATACACACTACAGATACCGCACACACATTAAAGATACCTCACACACATTAAAGATACCGCACACAGATTACACAGACACACTACAGATACCGCACACACATTGCACACACACTACAGATAACGCACACACATTAAACACACAATACATATACCGCACACACATTACAGATACCGCACACACATTACAGACACCGCACACACATTACATGCACACACACTACAGATCCCGCATACACACTACAGATACCGCATACACACTACAGATACCGCACACACACTAAACACACACTACAAATACCGCACACACATTACAGATACCGCACGCACATTACACACACTACAGATACTGCACACACATTACACACTCACACACTACAGATACCGCATACACACTACAGATATAGCACACACATTACATATTCACACACTACAGATACCGCACACACATTACACACTCACACACTACAGACACCGCACACACATTACATATTCACACACTACAGATACCGCACACACATTACACACTCACACACTACAGATACCGCACACACATTACAGATACCGCACACACATTACACACTCACACACTACAGATACCGCACACACATTACATATTCACACACTACAGATACCGCACACACATTACAGATACCGCACACACATTACACACTCACACACTACAGATACTGCACACACATTACAGATACCGCACACACATTACACACTCACACACTACAGACACCGCACACACATTACACACACACACTACAGATACCGCACACACATTACAGATACTGCACACACAGTACAGATACCGCACTCACATTACACACTCACACACTACAGACACCGCACACACATTACGGATACCGCACACACATTACACACTCGCACACTACAGATACCACACACACATTACACACTCACATTATCACATACTACAGATACCGCACACACATTATACACACACACACACTGCAGATACCACACACAAGTATTACTTACGCACACACTCTCTCTTCTGTGGTGCGGAGGAGGCTGATGTCCATATGCAGCTCTTCAGGTTCTAGTGCTCACAGCAGCTCTGCCCATCACCACCCCCAATGCAGATCAGAGCAGAAGACGAAGTCACCGTGCTGACTTGAGCTACTTTCCTAGCTCTCCCTGGAAGCACAGCACACACAGCTCTGGGTAGCCACTTAATTACAGGAGGGAGTGAGAGGGGCCAGATGCTGCATGACATCAGGCCCATCACACTCTCGCCTGTAATCATGACTGAGTAGCCCCATAGTGGCTGCATGGACTGCCGCTATGGGCAGTACGCTCCTGCCTGCAAGGACCACCTCCGGATCCCCTCCACCTCCGGGCCCGGTGCAGTTGCACCAACTGTATCGGCAGTATGACCACCCCTGTATTCCAGAAGCCATACTGAAGAATATGTAAGCAGAGCACCACATGAAGACTCCCCCAGAGCACCAGATGAAGACCCCCACACAGGCCGCCCCAGAACACCACATGAACACCACCACATACGCCATCCTGGAGCAAGAGCAGATCATTAACTCAAAACTGAAAATAAATATTAAACAACAACCACAAGACGGATTTCATCATGAATGTATCATTTTAATCAGTATAACGGTTCCAACCTGACACTGTCTGTAATTTACTGTGCACAATCCTTCTTACAGGTTCCCTTTAATAACACAGGATACAAGGCTGGTAGTGCACAAAATGGATCATCCTCATGTTTCCACACATTGTCAGTTGGCTTACAACCAAAGTGTTCTCATTTTTTGCGGGATTGGGGGCCTGCCTGTTTCTGCAAGGTCCATTGTCAAATTGTTATCATCTGGAGTGCCTCGAAGAAGCATAAAAGTGGCCTTCTTGGCCACTTCATCTGCCCTGTTATTGCCCATAGTGATAGGATCCCTTGCTTTTTGATGTGCCTGGTATTTAATCACAGCAGTATCTTGTGGTAATTTGACTCTTTCCAACAAATCTTTTATGAGGTCAGGAACCCTCTATGGTTCTACATAAATGTGAAATCATTCATGCATATATTTCCCTTTGCCAATTCACATGCCTTGATCGATCCAGACAAGCAGTTCTGCACTTTGGGAGAATGCATACCCGAATCCAGGGTTTCCAAATGCAAAACAGAGGTATCATCTACTACAGCAAAATCTGCAGCAAATCCTCCTCCTGGTTTTTATTGTCTGGATCCATATACATAGAGAGTTATTTCAGCATCTGGAATGGGAGTATCCAGCACAGGATTGAGAAGGCTGTAGAAAACATCCTCCACATGTTAACAATTGTGCTGTGGTTCTTATCCATTCTCAACAGTTTGGAGTGGCAACAGTGTAGCGGGGTTAAATACACTGCATCTGAGAATAGTGACATTAGATTGTACCAGGAGAGAGATCTCATATTTGGTTAGTATGGCGACTCAGAGATATCTCGTGGTCTGTCTGTGGACTACTGCTTGAACGGCATGTGAAACCATAAGAAACAAATGGTTGTCAAGAATAATATCAGCTGTCTTCTCATAGCTGCTGGTGCTACTGACTTAATACATGCAGCACCTGCTGAGATAACAGAATCCAGTTTGGTACTGACGTACCCTACTAGCTTCTGCTTTTCCCCAATCAATGATGGTTTCGGGAGCCATGTCATCTGCTGGTGTAGGTCCACTGTATTTTATCAAGACCAAAGTCAGCGCAGCCATTTACCAGGAAATTTTAGAGCACTTCATGCTTCCCTTTGCTGACAAGCTTTTTGGAGATGGAAATTTCATTCTCCAGCAGGACGTGGCACCTGACCACACTGCCAAAAGAATCTATGGGGTATTGCCAAGAGGAAGATGAGAGACTCCAGACCCAACCATGCAGACATGCTGAAGGCTGCTATCAAAGCAACCTGGGCTTCCATAGCACCTCAGCAGTGCCACAGGCTGATCGCCTCCATGCCAAGCCGCATTGATGCAGTAATTGATGCAAAAGGAGCCCTGACCAAGTATTGAGTGCATTTACTGAACACACATTTCAGTGGGCCAACATTTTGGATTTTAAAATAAATTTTTCAAGTTGGTGTTATAAAGTATTCTAATTTACTGAGGTTTTCATTGACTGTAAGCCATAATCATTAATATTAACAGAAATAAACACTTGAAATAGATCCCTCTGTTTGTAGTGACTCTATATCATATATGAGTTTCACTTTTTGTATTGAAGAACTGAAATAAATTAACTTTTTTTGATGATATTCTAATTTTGTGAGATGCACCTGTACATAATAAAAAAACGAGTACAATAATCTTGAACAAAACTGGACACCATCTGTTACAGGAGGAGAGAGGACCCTGCCAGCAAGAGCTCACAGTCTACAAGGCAGGTCCGAACTGCTAATCTATCCTTCCCGTGCAGTTACCCGGTAGGCCACAGTATGGCACTGTTTGAGGGGGCACCAGCCTGTTTGTATGACTGCTGATCCTTTAATCTTGCCAGGTGCCTACCGGGGGGCGGGGCGCGCGCAGACACGCAGCTGTTACCACGGCTGGTCAGGAGACAAAACTCCAGGAGAGAACCCTCTGGACCGTGGCACCAAGGGGCCCTGGGCGAGCTGCCAGGTGGAGCCGACCCCTATACAGGGATCGTTAGCAGCAGGCCCAGGGGTTCGGGTACCATGATAGCCGGTACCGAGAGGGGCAGCTCAGGATGGACTGGAGTAGGAGTGCAGGACTGAAGCGTAGACAGCTGAGCGGGATCACTGGAGACTGGAAAGGAGTAGGACGGCAGGACTGGAGCATAGACAACAGGTCGGAGCAGGAACACAGGAGGCAGGACTGGAGTAGGACTGGAGTGTGGATAGCGGGATGGAGCGGGAACACCAGAGGTAGGACTGGAGTAGAACTGAAGGACTGAAGTGTGGATAGCAGGATGGAGCAGGAACACTGGAGACAGGACTGGAGTAGGACTGACGGGCTGGAGTTTGGATAGCAGGATGGAGCAGGAACACCGGAGGCAGGACTGGAGTAGGACTGAAGGGCTGGAATGTGGATAGCAGGATGGAGCAGGAACACCGGAGGCAGGACTGGAGTAGGACTGAAGGACTGGAGTGTGGATAGCTGGACCCACGGAGCACCGGACCGCTGAGCTACTGCAGGGACCACGGAAGGCAGGATCGCGAGGCTACTGCAGGAATCACCGAAGACAGGTCTGCGAGACTGCAGAGAGCACACGAAGAAGCAAACACAACAATCAGGCGCCTCCCTCACGGAGGAACGGCCTAATATAGCCCTGTCAGGTCTGCCATTGGTCCGTAGGTGCTTCCGGGTCAGGGCATTGCCGGAGCACAAGTAACAGGAGGAAGGCGCATGCGCATTGCATGCAGAGACCCCGTCGGCCGCGAGCCTGTCCGAAGGGACCGCCGTGGCTGTCGGGCAGCGGGGGGCTGCGGCGTGGGAGCGGAGGCCGGGTGAGTATGCGGAGGCGGCATGACAGCAGCCTTCATCATTTGAACTCTGCAACGCACATCTGTCTGGAGCAGGGAACACGCTGATGATGTTATGTGTCAGCGTGTTCTGTGGGCAGAGAGCGAGCGGTCTGCTCTCCACTCCCCCCACTATGTGGAGCAAGCATACTATATGGGGGAATACATGTGGGGCCATTATACTATATGTGATGCCATTATACTATATGTGATGCTGTTATATGTGGGGCCATTATACTATACATGATGCCATTGTGTCTGGGGCCATCATACTGTATGTGATGTCATTATATCTGGGGCCATTATACTATATGTCAGAGGTCTCAAACTGCATTCCTCAAGGGCCGCAAACAGGTCTTGTGTTCAGGACTTCCTTGTATTGCACAGGTGATAATTTAATCACCTGCACAGATAATGATTCCAGCACCTTGTGCAATGCTAAGGCTATGTGCACACGTAAATTTTGGTCCTACGGATTTTTACGCGTGGATTTGGAAAAATCCGCAGGTAAATTCTCAGGTCAAAAGACCTGCAGATTAGCTTGCGGTTTAGCCCTGCGGTTTTACACCTCTACAATGGAGAAGGTGTGAAACCGCAGTGGAATCCGCACAAAGAACTGACATTCTGCGGATTTGAACCCGCAGCAAATCCGCGTGGAAAAATCCGCAGCATGTGCACAGCGTTTTCCAGTTTACCATTGAAAACAATGGTACTGTACAACGCACCTAAATCTGCTGCGGACCCGCAGGGCCTGAAACGCTGCAGATCCGCAGCAGAATTCTCACCGTGTGCACATAGCCTAAGAAATCTTGAAAACACGCATGGTTTGCGGCCCTCGAGAAATGCAGTTTGAGACCCATGATATATACAAAGGGACTGTGCTGACAATAAGTGAGTACACTATATACTACACTATATATACTGAGTACACTGTAGACAAATGGACTGTGCTATACATAATAAGTGAGTACACTATATACTAAGGGACTGTTATACATAATGAGTACACTATATACTAAGGGACTGTGTTATAAATAATAAGGCTACATTCCGTGTGCAGTGTTGGTGTGCTGTGCGCTTTTACAGACGCATTGAGCATATCCTATGCTGATCCTCAAAATCGGATCAGAACAATACATTCTCAGATCCGTGATTTTCATATATGTGTGAATGTCGTACGATAAAAAAATCTGGAAGCACACAGACATTTCACACACACAAATATGAGAATGTAGAATAAGAGCTATTACAGATAACATTATTAATCCAAGTCACACAGAAGAGATGCAGAATAATATCTACATCCACTCACTTATAGCGGACATCTCGTCTGATTAGAGCCACTTTCTCCTGTTTCTTCTCCATCTGGTCAGACCTTCATGTCGACATCTCCCAGCCAAGGCTCGTCTTGTCACAATAATCATCGAAACCCTGAAAATAACAAGGTCGCATACATTGTATACATACTTGTGTCTCTCCCCTCAATACAGATATGTTTCCCATCATTAAAAATATAATATGATAAACAGCACTGTGCCCTTCATTAACTATGATCTCTGACTCCCAATAATATAAATTATTGAGTCTGTGACTCTGCTCAATTACCTGTAAGGTTATGTGCAAGGTTTTACGGTACAGGAAACGTGAATGAGATTCCTGAAGTCTCATGCACACTTATTTTTTCCTAGCAGATTTGCAGCAAATTCAAATTTGCATAATGTCAATTATTGCAGCGTATTTCATCCATACTAATGGGGGAAAATACATAACAAAAGCATGGCAAAAACGTTGCCAAAAAATAAATGTATTTTACGCAGTGTGTTTCCTGCCAACACATTAGGATATGAGCAGAATTTTCTCCTGAAAATCTCGAACGTGTGCACATAGCCTTTGTCTTTGTCCTGTACCCGCCCCCCCATTCATTATCAGTCCTTTATAGCATCATAATGAATTTGGGGGTGGGAGAAGACATTATCGGGTACTCAGCATCCTCTGCTACCTCCCAATTTATTACAAGTCCCTGACAGAGTCTTCTCCCACCTTTTCAGTGCGTTATAAAATGTCCTATGCACTTTATCACCTCCTCTCCCCAATAAATGTTAAGTCCCCCATAGAATCACAATGAATTGTGAGATGGGGAGGACACTATCAGGGGCTTAGCACCCTTCTCCACTACCCAATTCATTTCACATCCATATCTTATGTCCTTCTCACCCTCCTCCTGTTTGTTCATAAGTCCATTATAAGTCCCCCTTACTCCCATCCCAATCCCCCACATACATCACTGTCCTCTCCACCACCCCCATTATTTTCCTCTCCACCACCCCAATGATTATTCTCCCCCACCACTCCCATCATTGCCTTCTTCCCCACCTCCCCCATCATTTCCCTTTCCACCACCCCATCATTGCCTTCTCCCCCACCATTGCCCTTTCCACCACCTCCATCATTGTCTTCTCCCTCACCACCTCCATCATTGCCCTCTCCACCACCACCTCCAACACCCCAATCATTGTTCTCCCCCACCCCTCTCATCATCATCCTCTACTCCACCATCATTGTTCTCCCCCACTACCCTCATCATTGCCCTCTCCCCCACCTCCATCATTTTCTCTCCACTAAGCCAATCATTGTTCTCTCCCACCACCTCCATCATTTCCCTCTCCAATACCTCAATCATTGTTCTCCCCCACCACTCCCATCATTGTCCTTTACATCACCTCCATCATTGCCTTCTCTCCCACTACCCCATCATTGCCCTTTCCACCACCTCCATCATTTCCTTCTCCCCCACAACCCCATCATTGTCCTTCCCATCACCTCTCTCATTGCCTTCTCCTCCACAATCCCATCATTGTCCTTTTCACCTCCATCATTGCCTTCTCTTCCACCACCCCAATCATTGCCTTCTCCACCATCACCATCACTTCCTCTCCACCACCACCTCCATCATTTCCCTCTCCAACACCCCAGTCATTGTTCTCCCCCATTACTCCCATCATTGTCCTTTCCATCACCTCCATCATTGCCTTCTTCCTCACCACCCCATCATTGCCCTTTCCACCACTCCCATCATTGCCCTCTCCTCTAGCTACACACACTACCGCTCACCTCCGCACACACACAGAGTTAGAGCATCACTCACCACTCTGCACACTCCCCAGCAGCCGCAGCGCACACACACAGCACCACGCACCTCTACATGCGCGCACACACACACACAACACACAGGACACCACTCACCTCTTAGCACGTTTCCTGCAGCATCACCGTCGTTGGCAGGTTCCTCTCTCTGGCAAACCAGCGCTCTGAATTTTGGGGCCCCTCTTACTGGCAAAATTTTTGTGGCCCCCTTGAGACTGACTGCGCCCAGGCTTCACTCCAGCCCCGCCTCCACCCCTCGAACTGTCCTCAGTCCCACCGCTCACTCTTTTGGAAAAACTCCACTTCTCACCAATCACACATTAACAGTTCCCATCACCAGATCACACATTTAGCCAGCAGCTTTTGTTTTGGCCAAAAGATTTTTTAAGTCGCCAGCATGACAAGGTAGATTCTAAACTCTTTCGTCTGGGCCTTACTCTGACCTATTAAACATTTGCTAAAATATCCAATACAATTTAGGTATTTTTTTTATTTTCAATTTGTAAAATGACAAATAATATCACATAAAAGACACAAATACCACTGCACCAGACACCATATTACCACCACATAGTGACCTACAATGCATATACAAGGAATAAATACCATCATCCCATGTCCAGACCTCATATTACCACCACAGTGACCAAATAATATCACATACAAGGGACAAATACCACTGCACCATGTCCAGATCACATATTACCACCACATGGTGACCAATAATACCACATGCAAAGAACAAATACCACCACACCATAACCAGACCACATATTACCACCACATAGTGACCAAATAATAGCACATACAAGGAACAAATACAGCCACACCATGGCCGGACAACATATTTCCAACACAAATTGACTGAATACTACAATACTAATATCACCATAAGTGACATTATACACAGGAGCTCTGTATATATTGTATAGTGTAAAGGTAATACAGTGATCACTGGTGATATTGAACACAGGACCACTGTATATAGTATATAGTGTCAGTGTACACGTAACACACTGACTCACGAGTGAAGTCTCTAGGTGAAGTCCTTCATCTTTGCTTTTCATCTTCATCCAGCGCAGACCGCCATCACTTCTCCCAGCCACGGCTTGTCTCTGCAGGAAATAACACAGTTATCTAAAGCACCGCTTGCAGAACACATTACTTAATTTTTTCCCAAATTCTAAACTACACCAGATGAAGAAAAAAAGGCGACAGTTTCGCTCTGCACAGTAACAGGACCGCCTCCCCCATTTAAAACAGTATCATCAGAAAATATGAATGCATCACTGCAGCAATAATATCCCTTAATTATCCCCTGTGGTAATAATATCCTCCATCCTGTCCCCCGTGTGTCTCATTCCTGGCTCCCGCCATATTTTCTCCCATCCTGCCCTCATGAGTATCCATTCTGCCACCATGTGATGTCCCATCCTGCCCCATATGATCTCCCCACCCTGCCCCATATTGTCCCATGATCCTGCCCCATCTGTCCCATGATCCTGCCCCATCTGTCTCCATCATGTCCATCCTGCCCCATGACCCTGCACCATCTGTCTCCATTCTGCCTCATCTTTCTCTATCCTGCCCCATGATCCTGCACCATGTCTCCATTCTGCCCCCATGATCCTGCACCATCTGTATCCATCCTGCCCCTTGTGTCTCCATCCTGCCCCGTGTTTCCATCCTGCCCCGTGTCTCCATTCTGCCCCGTGTTTCCCATCCTGCCCTTGTCTCCATTCTGCCCCTTGTTTCCATTTTGCCCTGTGTCTCCATTCTGTCCCTTGTCTCCATTCTGCCCCTTTTCTAAATTCTGCCCCGTGTCTCCATTCTGCCCCGTGTCTCCATTTTGCCCCATGTCTCCATCCTGCCCCGTGTCTCCATTCTGGCCCTTGTCTTCATTCTGCCCCTTTTCTCCATTCTGCCCCGTGTCTCCATTTTGCCCCGTGTCTCCATCCTGCCCCCATGTCTCCATTCTGCCCCTCGTCTCCCTTCTTCCCCTTGTCTCCATTCTGCCCCCCATCTCCATTCTGCCCCATATCTCCATCCTGCTTCTTGTGTCTCCATCCTGCTCCTTGTGTCTCCATCCTGCTCCTTGTGTCTCCATCCTGCTCCTTGTGTCTCTATCCTGCCCCGTGTCTCCATTCTGCCCCTCATCTCCATTCTGCCCCTCGTCTCCATTCTGCCCCTCGTCTCCATTCTGCCTCATGTCTCCATTCTGCCCCATGCCTCCATTCTGCCCCATGTCTCCATTCTGCTCCGTATACACACTGTGGATGCGGTGAAAATATTTAATAAGGTGCAGTACATACAGTACTGTACTGCACCTTATTAAATATTTTCACCGCATCCGCAGTGTGTGTGCCAAGTTTATACATAAGTCTATACAGATTGGGATCCTACTTGAGCACCACGGGAATAGTTGTGCTAATGGTCTTGTGCACTCCATTCTGCCCCCTTGTCTCCATTCTGCCCCCTTGTCTCCATCCTGCCCCTTGTCTCTATTCTGCCCCTTGTCTCCATCCTGCCCCATGTCTCCATTCTGCCCCATGTCTCCATTCTGTCCCGAGTATGATAGAGACACATGGTCCATGTGTCTCCATCCTGCCGTCGAAACATATTTCAGCTTGCTGCTTTCAATAAAATAAAAAAAAACATTTCTCCTTACCTGGCCATGTTTCTGCTGCGATGCTCCCTCCAGGCATTTCAAGCACACACTTGCCGGCGAATGACAATGACGTCATAAGCCGGCAATGTGCTTGCTGATGTCAGCTGCCAGCCTCCGATTGGATGGCGTCTTTTAACTTTTGCCGTGCGAGCCCGGTTCAGTTTCTGCAGCGGCAGAATTCTGCCGCTGGGGCCTGATGAACAGAAGAGATGGGGCCCAATGTGGGCCCCCTCTGCTCGCTGGGTCCCATATGCCAGTCAGGGCAGTAATGCCCTGATTGCAGCCCTGATGACATCATCCAGCCGCGCGACTGTGACAGGAAGTGTGGGCAGGAAGCAGGACGGATCCTTGCAGCTCCGCTGCGCTGCCACTGGGATCGCTCACTGCCAGCCGCACATGAGGGCAATCTGGCTGGAGAAACGGTCCAGATTGCCCTCATTATTAGCCCCCCTCCTGTGGCCCCCCTCCACCTCTGGGCCCCGATGCAGCCGCACCCGCTGCACATGCGGTATGTCCGCCACTGGATTGCGCAAGCTTTGAAATGTGTGTGTGGGGGAGGGTGACTGATTTGAGAGCTGCAGCTCTTGTGGTTTTATATAAAGCGGCAGCAGCACCTGCATCGTGTAAACAACCTATGTCTGGAAGAGGGAGAAAAGGTTATTATTCCTGGTGGGGATTGCCATCTATCCATGAATTGTTTCATGACCTGACCAAATTCTGATGGTGAAGAGACCATTCCCTGTGGAAATCTGGTCCAGGCATACTGTCCAACCATCCTCAGATGTAAAGGCAAACAGATGCTGGGAATCAGGGTGCACAGGGACACAGAAATATGCATCAACTAAATCTATCAAAAATAGAGCAGAAAAAGGGGCAGCACAACTTACCTGCCCAGGTCTTTGAACAAATATGTGAGGTATCGGTCGATATTTTGGCCAAGATATGCAAGCTCGCAACCCAACGTCAAGGGTCCTCACGCATGCAATTCCTATCACTGAACTAATAGTGAAGCCACAAAAGAGGATTGAAAAGCCTCCAAAAATTAAAAAAAATATTTATATGGATGCTGGCTGCATCCTGTAGTGCATTTGTTCAAAGACCTGGTCAGGTAAGCGATGCTGCCCCTTTTTCCGCTGTATTGTTAAATTTTTGGAGGATTTTCAGTCCTCTTTTGTGGCTTTGCTATTAGTTTAGTAATAGGACTCGCAAGTGTGCCTATGCAGAACAGCAATGTGGACATTGCATCACCTTGGTATATGCCGAATTGGATGGTCACTTGTGCTAGTTGTCTTGAGTTGACTTCCAATGTTGTTCTCCATTGCCCCATTGAGTTTCTGAGGAAGGTTCTTAATTTTCTGTTGACATTGTAGAAGGCCAAGCATTCACAGATCCATGTGTCTGGCATTGAGTCATAGGCTTTCCTATAGTCAATCCAGGCCGTGCTGAGATTAGTCTGTCTGGATCTTGAGTCTTGAGCAACTGCTCTATCTACTAGGAGGTGGTGCTTAGAGCCTCTGGTGTCAGTCCCACTGCCTTTCTGAGCTGGATTCATGGCTTATATGGTTCTGTACTTTGGTGGCTATGATGCCTGACAGGAGTTTCCATGTTGTTGTAAGGCAGGTTATAGATCAGTTCAGTTGGATGGAACTGTTCCTTTGTGAGGATCCTTCATGATCAGCACTGTTCTTCCTTGTGTTAGCCAGGCTGGGTGGTGGCCTGCTTCTAGCAGTTGGTTCATCTGCTTTGCCATTCGTTCATGTACTGCTGATAATTTTTTTAACAGTAGGTGCTGTCCAGCTTTTCATGTTCTTGACCTGCTGTTGGATGTCTGCTTCTGGAATGGTGACTGGTACTTGCTCTAGGTAGTTTCTGTGTTTCATTCTCAGATCTTGCAGCCACATTGTACTGGTGTTGCGTTTTTTCCTTCTCCCATATGTTCCTCCAGTATTGTTCTGTCTCTGCTATTGGTGGAATTTATGCCTTTGTGCTGTTACTCTGTAGTTGGGATTACACATTGGATGGTTCTCTGGAGAACAGGGTATTTATCATCTTGGCCTCAGCTTCTCTAGTGTATCTCCCTAGTCTTGCAGCGAGTGCTGTGAGCCTTTGTTTAGCAGTTTCTAGGGCTTCACTTGGGGTCAGGCTTTTGTATTTGTCCAGCTTGGTCTTATTCTTGATCTTTACACCCTTCTGTATTTCTGATAATTGGCTGACTTCCCTTCGTGTCACCTTGATCTTTGTCTCCAGTCTTCTTTTCCAAGGGGGCACATACTTCTGTTGTTTTTGCTGGTTGTATAGCCAAGCATTTCCATGATTGCTGGACAGTAGCATAGATCAGTTCTATCTAAAAGAACTGTTCATTAGTGGTAGGTATTGATGCAAGTGCTCTATTGGCATCTTCCAGTGGTGGTGTTTCTTTGCTGAGCCCTGGCAAAGAAATCTCTGGTATTGATGGTATTTAGTTTATCTAAGATCTTCTCTTTCAGATCAGTGCTCTCTAATTGGGTCAGGATCTTCAGGATGTTGCACATGCTGGCTCTTCAAGGTCGTCATGTGGGGTGGATTTGCAGTGCAGTTGATCCATCTCAAGTTATGATAATAGCTTTCTCTTTATGATATTGAAACGTTGGGTGACTAGTTGTTTGTCATTCAGTGGATATGCAGGTCTCATATCCAACCAGAGTTTCCTCATACGCTTCATATATCCTCTCTCTGTTAAATGCTGTTATAGTAGCATTTCATCAGATCCAGGTTCTCTTGCCTTGTCCATGAATGGTTTGTTCCAGTAGCCCATTTATCATCAGAATGTCCTGTCCTGACCTCGACGTCCGGCATGACTCTCTTTGACACTTTCATATTTATTGAGGTAGGCACTATAGTGTTAGTAGTCTTGCCCAAGGACCACTACTGGTATATTATTGTCAAACAGAGCAGAGCCAGGATTTGAACCCCAGTCTCTCACGTTGGTGGTTGTACACTTTTAACAGTCACCTAAGATAGTATTATAGTGTTAGGAGCCTTGGTATATAATTTAGCCAGGATTTGAACCCCAGTCTCCCATGTCATAGGCTGTGCACTTTAATCATTATGGCTAGTTGGTGGCTAAATATGTCGCAGTTATTAGTCACTGACATAGGAACTTTGCTGCCATTTACAGGGTGGAGATCTCCGAGCAGCACGCAGCCGCTCTGTCAGGACCTTGTGTCTGCTGCACTTTGTAAAGACAGACCAGGCTCTGCTTATGAATTTCAGTAATGGGACTTTACAGGTAATTTTGTATATAACTTAAAACCTTTTAAGAAAAGTCTGTTTTGATTTTTCCCCATAATAAAATTGTAATGTAATTATCTACCTTATTTACTTTCACAGGTGAATTTTTATCATGATCGTACCAAGATAATTCTAAGCAAAGGACAGCAGGGTTATCTCCTTAGCTACATTGACCAAGACAGACAGAGCTGTACCTTGCCTCTATCGGTGCTGCAGAACAGTTGTCCTCCATTTATAATCCAGCGCTTGGAATATGCTCTCATGATGCTACAACATCTGTGATGACATTATCCCATCCACTGTATAGCAGTTCGGTATTTGAAGCATTTTTATCAGGATCTCCATTGTATATTTCAATGACAATTGTGTGTTAATACCTGTTGAACACGTCCAGACAAGTCATATTGTAACATGTGAGTGGATGTAAGTATAGGTATTAGTGGTACAGGTAGCTCTCGGTGTGTACATGATCGGTTACTAACAGAAGGTTCTGTCAGGTTGTATATAAGATTTCTGCCAGGGTTCAGAAATATCGAAATACTAGTTTGTCCGAGTCGGTGAAACTGATCATTTCTGGCTGTTTAGAATGTGACAAAAAGGCAATATAGATAATTGAAAGGGGGTCTTCATCTATGTGTGAGGACAATGTTCAGTACTACAATAATGAGGAGGCCGGTGATAATCTGGAAGTAATTATTAATGAAAGCGCATTGGTGGCAGCCGTTTTTGTATTAGAGGTACATACATTCAGCCATTCATCTCCTGTATTCTCAGGTGCACATGAACTTTTCAGCTCAGAAGCTGGCCCCCTGAAAAATGTGCATAAAAATGTAAAATGCATTGCCATTCAATAATCTAGGTTCATTCCTTGGGTTCTCTTCAAGTAAATATTTTTCCAGTTCTTCGACCACATTTCCATACTCTTATCTCCTCCGCATGTGATATCTTCGTTGCAACACTGCACCTTGCATGATAAGAAGTTTTTTGTTTTATTACCAAGAGTTAGAGATCTATTTGTCACGACTCTGTTGTCGATGTCCCGGGACCAGGGGATCCTTCCCTGTCCAAAACTCTAGGGGCACCCTAGCTCGCCCTGTACCCTTCCCCAACCCAGGGAAGAGGGGAGTAGTGTACTGTAATACACCAACCAAACTAACAAGAAAATAGAACAGGGGTAACAAAAAATAACAATCATAAAAATATGCACATACAAATAATAGAGGTATGCACGGGGGAGTGAATGATGGGGTTAAACCAAAGTAGGAGAAAGGGAATTATGACACACTCATAACCTAGCAACAGTCACAGATAAATCTACCAACCGCCTTCTCCAATAACCACCAACATCCTCCAGCCATGTAACATAAGTTACTCTGACAATGAGTGCTAGCCAGGACCCTGATTGTATAGGAGATGGGAGTGGCCAACAGTTCACAGCTGAGCCTTAACTCAGGAAAGCTTCCAGGAGCTCTCAACTGAGAATATTAACCCCTGCACTGCTAAAAGAAATTTACACCATTTAATACGAAGAAGTGCTTCTAACCAGTGCAGAAGTAGAAGAAATCAGACGCTCCAGTCTTCTGGCTCCTCTCTATTGCCATAAACCTGTGACACTATTGCAGCCCACTCCAAAAGAAAAGGACACCCAACAAACCTTTCCCTATCCTTCTCAACTAGAAGGCCACAGTAAGGCTATGTGCCCACGTTGCAGAAATGCTGTGGAATTGTCTGCAGCATTTCCGCAACTCCCCGCCATGGTTAAAATGCATGCGAAATTCGCATGCGTTTTCCCGCAAAACACAAGCATTATGCAAGCGTTTTTAGCTTGCGGAATTCAAGCACTTTTCCAAGCGATTTGAAGCATCACTTGGAAAAGTGATTGACTGGTTGGTCACACTTGTCAAGCATAGTGCTTGATGACTGAGCGGTCACGCGACCACAACATCACAAAGGTCATTTTTGCGCGAAGCACGCCTGGGAACAAAGCCACCGCGTGCACCGCTGAGGACCTGGCAGACTCTGGGGGCCGACAGAAGGTGAGTATATCCCTATTTTTTATTTTAATTCTATTTTTAACAGGAAACGCTCACTTTTCGCATGGTGGGCATGGCCACATGCATAAAGTGAGCGTTTCAATGCAATCCTATGGTGGCGGAATCACCACGATTCAACCAAATTAATGGACATGCTGCGTATTTTTCTGCAATGCGATTCAGCAGGGGAAAAATCCGCAGCATGGGCACAGCAACTGCAGAATCCCATACGATTGCATGGGATGCGTTTTAACTAGCGTTTTTTTAAGCGTTTCCGTGGTGGCCTTGCCGCTGCAGAAACGCTTAAAAAACACAACGTGGAAACACAACCTAAGTGTCAGATATCGGTGGTGTCTGATGCCAAATCCTAGGAAGAGCTGGTAATGCTCCCATCATTCAACTGTCCTGCAATCCCAAAGGAACTAGGAGCTCAGTCTAAATTGACTCTTGTGTTTTGTGAGAGGAAGTGAAACATGATGGCCACCCACTTTCCCTCATAGACCAATTAGGAAGGGACTGCGCCCTGAAAAGTCTTTAAGGACTCATATCAAAAAGGGAGACACACAGTGAAACTGGCAACATAAATAGTAAATAGTTTTACAGTGTAATACTGTCCAAATCTCCGTAGTCATGATAAGGAGACTCTGTGTTGTCATGGTCATACAGGAAGATGACTTATATGTCAGTATAATGATAATCACAGCTCCCGTAGCTATAGGTCACATACGATCCAATAGCATAGGAAAACTTAGAGAGAAGAGGATTTGTACAATTCCCTGTAAAAAAATGTGATTAAGCGCGTCTCTGGCAAATCCATAAACTCTGTTACCCACAATCAGAATTCATTTGGATCCATGAAAGCAATGTTTCTTCCAGGTATAATGATGAAGGACTGAGTCGTTACATTAGTTTCTGACCAATAGGCTATATTATTTAATTACGGGTCCAGCCTTAAGGTGGTTGTAAGAACTGTGTGTAGCCAGCAAGTGCTCTATAACAAAGGTTTGAACAATAATTGTATCTGTACATAGCAGCATGTAACTCAATTTATTATTAAAAAGAATCCATATTCAATGGCTGGCCATTTCCTTTTTTAATAACTAGTCAATATCTCTGCTGTCATCGATGCTACATGGCTGGATCTTGTGACGGAAACTATTCTGAATGTGCCTTTTGCAGAAAAGGGGTATCCTGGCAGTGGAACACACATGGATGTCGCCATGTCAGTGAATCAAACTACAACTTGCTCCCTTACCCAGCAGCCAACCTTCTGGCTTCCAATCTGGGCTTTAATCCAAAGTGAATGAGGTGTTTTCTTTATATATGCAAAGACGACTGATGTAAGGAGGAAGACCGCACTGCTGAGATCCAACCAGCCGACATAAATAATGGACGACCCTGCTTGTTTACATGTTGCACCACCAATCAAAATCAACATTTGAGTTTAATATAGGAAGTAGCTAAAAATGGTTTCTCCTTTAAAATATGCAGATGGCTTAGCCTCCTCTGTCCAATAAAACCATTCTTTCCACCCAGCCAGAGGCGTAGCTAGGGGTTCAGCTCAGGGGGGGCAAAATATCTGAGTGGGCCCCTAACAGGAGGACATATCATTGGTGCAACCTGCGCGGCCGCACATGGGAGCAAGAGGTAAGTGAGTCCATTTCTACCTCTAAAAAGGGTGCAATTTTGTATTTTTAGGAGCTCTTGGGCTGTAAAGGGATCAGGGGCCCTTTCTGTTTGTGTCCGCCTGTAGCCCCTAACCAGGTAATCATGATTATAACTATGGTGGTATAGAGGAGCCTCAGGAGATATCCACGCTGTTATTGAAAATAAAAGTCTATACAAAGACCAGCACTGATATTACCGCCTTATGGTGACAAATAGGGGTCTACCTGCAGGACATATAGAGATCACTGCACAGTTATAGATGGTGACTTACAGAAGACATTCTTTCTGGTCGAGTCATTCACTTTTCCCGTCTTTTCCATCTGGCCCAGGCCGACATGTCGACTTCTCCAGCCAGGACTCATCTGCAGTCAGAGATTACAACAAAGACACATCTGTCTTCTCACATTTCCAGCACCGTTCACATGTAGCATCACGAAATCATAGAATATTCGGATAGGAAGGGACCTCCAGGGTCATCATGTCCAAACCCCCTTCACAATACAGAATTCACGAAATCATCTCATACAGATGTCTGTCTGGCTTCTGTGTGAACAATTCCATTAAAGGAGAACTCACCACTTCTCAAGGCAACCTGTTCCACTGCTCACTGTTAAAAAGTTTTTCTAATATCTAATCTGTATCTTCTTCCTTTCAGTTTCATCCCATTGCTTCTTGTGTTTCTGTGGCGCCCCCAGGAGTATGGCCGCCACAGTGACTTTGCCTTCCTCCAGGGAAGGTGATGTCATGCTTGGAAGCAGTGAAGAGTCTCTCTCGCAGTTAACCTATACATGCAACACAGTTCCACTTCAGGCCAGCAGGGGGGACTCTGAACCGGAATTGAGGGGAGGAGTGCTCTCTGAGGGCCAAGAGGAAGGAGTGGTCAGTTAGTGTGAAGAGGTCCATGTGTGCAGACATGTGGAGAGAAGCTGGAGGTTGAGCTGAGGAAGGAGAGCTCCCTCACAGTGAAAGCGCATGAACTGGAGCCTGGTCTCCACGGTTGTACAGGTACTAATGTGGCGCCCCTGAGGCTCACTTGCCACAGAGATACTGCACCTTCTCCTAAGGTGTAGTGCCCGACCAACTAGGTAAGTTGGGAACTCCTTTCCACACTCCAACACCTGCACCCACACACAGGATAGTTCAGCAATGGACCAGATTGGAGACGGGTGGAGTTAAGATATATAAAAGGTTGGGAAGGTTTAGAATTACAGATCAGTCTGAGGGGAGGCTGAGAGTAGGCTGACAGGAGGTCAGCCTGAGGGGAGCTCAAGGCGGAGGAAGACAGTCAGTCGGGCGAGGCTGAGGACTGGTCTTAGTGGAACGAGCTCCCTAGGAAAAGAACAGAAGGAGAAAGACGTAGAACTGCAACCTAAGCTTCCATAAGAGAGAGAAGGAACAGCGCGGAGCGAAGGAGTAGGAGAACAGAGAGGAGTTGTGGGTTGGAAGAGGAACTCTGCCTATAGGTTCTCAGTGCAAGGCCGGGGCCCGGTCCCCGAGGTTGTATGGACACTTATGGTTCTGCAGCAGACACTGGTGAAGTAGTTGGCTGTAAATGCACTACTCCCATCCAAGACTTGGGGCACAACAGCAACTGAATAGAGAGCCACGACTCTGGAGAAAGGAGTCCCCGAGAGAGGCTACAGCTGTCTGTCATACAAGAAGAGTTGTTAGGAACATCTGACAGGAGGAACTTCAGAGTACCACGGTACTGGAGCTCTTCACACTAAAAGGCGCAATAGAGGAGTCGTTCAGGAAAGGTACATGTTGGCGGAGTGTTGGAGAGGAGAAGCCTGACTTGCCCGGGAGGTTGATTGAGTCTCTGCCTCGGAGGACACGGCATGGAAGTGGGCACCAGTGTGTACCACGGACTGTGAGTAAAGCTTTGGAACTACAAGCCCTGGTGTCTTCCATTCAATTGTGCGCCAACACCGCTGGCACTGCTACATCTGGGTACCAACATTCCTCACACCGCCTGCGCCTATACACTGCTCTGGGGTTACAGCTTTACCTGTGGGGAGCTACACCAACTATGCTGCAACGCACCATCAGCCCCAGAGGATCTGCACGCAGTGTTGGCTTAACATCTTGCTTGCCAAACACCACAGGTGGCGTCACGAACTATTCCATTCCACTTAAACCACATTAACTACAAACTACCATTGATTTGGGCACCCAGGGCCACGGACCGGGTCACCACTGCTGTGACACATCCCACTGACACCGGCCCGGTACCGAGTACCCCACAGCCCTGGGACGGGGGCGACCCACTAACGGTCCTGCAACAGACACCAGAGGAGTAGGAGGCTGTAAATGCCCTACTCCCATCTAAGACTCGGAGGCACAACAGCACGGAGTGAGCCAAGAGAGGAATACGGCTACAGCTGTCTGCCATACGAGGTAGTTCTAAGAGACAATAAGAGAAGTAGGAAGAACTTCAGTGTAACTCAGTACTAGGAGTACTTCACTCAAATAAGCGCTAAGAAGGAGACTGCACAGCCCATCTGCTGAGAGAGAATCCCTGAGCTGCTTCCAGGCTAGCCTGCTCCAGTACCATCTGTAATCAGGACCCTGGACTGCATTTATCAAGTAAAGGTACAGAAATTGCACCCCGCTGTGTCTTTGTCTGCTTCCTACCCTTCCGGCACTGCTACATCCCCGTGCCAACCACATCTACACTGCCCTGGGACTACAGCTTCACCTGTGGGGAGCTTGTACATCTTTCCTGCACCATACCATCAGTCCCAGTGGATCTGCATGCAGCGTCGGCTTAACATCTCACTTGCCAAACACCACAGGTGGCGTCACGAACTATTCCATTAATTACATTCCACCATTCAATCTTCTCCTGTTAATTGGGTGCGCAGGGCCACGGACCGGGTCACCGCCGCTGTGACACATCCCGCCGACACTAGCCCGGTACCGAGTACCCCACAGCCCTGGGCCGGTACCGAGTACCCCACAGCCCTGGGGGGCGACCCATTTCCATGTGCAAATGTATTCCCAACCTGCACAAACTCCTCATCCTGCCGATACCCCAATACTGAGCCGCTGCTGCTGTATGTATCCCTAATACAGCACCTGCTGTGTAGTGCAAAAACAGAGCTCCTCTTGCCGCCCCACATAGTAATGCCACCACTGTGCCCCTTACATTGTAATAATGCCTCCTTTGTGCTCTCTAGATGGTAAAATTGCCCCCTAGAAAATATTAATTTCCTTGTGCATATGCCCTCCAATTTGTGTCCCTAGAAAGTAATAATACTCCATGCTCCCTTACATACAGTATGATGGGCCCATAGCTCCTGTACATACAGTATGATGGTCCCGCAGCTCCCGTACATACAGTATGATGGGCCTGCAGCTCCCGTACATACAGTATGATGTCCCTCAGAGTTCCCCTATACATATAATGATGTCCCCACTGCTCCTCCAATACACAGCATAATAGTTATTAGCATGGTGACACCTTGTGACGCCCGCACTGAGAGCTCCTCTGCAGGGAGGAAATTAAATTTATTCCTCCCGGTTGCCTTGCTCTTCCAGATATAGGGGCGGCGCGGGCACGGTTTCAGTCACCGCTCTGTGTATAGAGAGTGGCGGCAGTAACCGCACCCCGGCACTGACTGAAAGCCGCCTCAGCACCGTCTGCCACCCGGTAGTTACCCTACTGGTGCCCCTATAAATAATGAGTCTTAAGTGCCCACTTAATATTTAACTGAGTCCCCCTATGTACAGTAGTAATGGCCCCAGCATCGCTTATGTGAGCTAGGGGTGGTGTGATTACTCTTTTGGCTTCTCCCAATTATTTTCTATTGAGTCAAGTCAAACTAATCTAGTCGAAACGTGCAAATAGCAAACGTGGTCGCATGCCCGCCTGATCGCACCAGTGGTCTTGGGGTCTCATGACAGTAGGCGCACCCCATCATGATTTTGCAGTCTGTAGTCTCAGAGTGACTGCAGACAATTATCCCGAGCCTTTAATAACTTAATTTAATATTAATAATAAGCAATTTTTTATTATTATAATTAAATAGAATGCAGCTCGTGGTTACTGTGTGGTTATATTTGTTAGGGGGCAGACAGACGGGCATATTTCTCGTGCGAGGGTCATATCGCAAACCTCAGACTGACTGTCGGCTCTCCACACCTGAGTGTGACAGCTGCATAGTAATACATCACGCTGTCACGCTCATGTCAAGAGCGGTACCAGCCAGTCTGAGGATTGCAGTGCAAACCTCGCATGAGTTATACGGCCGTCTGTCTATGCCCTTGTTATACTAATACTGAAATATTAATCTATTATTAATGTATTAACGAGCTCACAAGGAAAAAAAGCCCCCTACCTCCCCCCATCCCCATCCCACACCCCAACAGCCCATCCTCTCACATGCACCCCTCAGTGCTCTGTCCCCGCTGCCCCACAATACCCCCATCCTCTCACATTCACCCCAGTACCCTGTTGCCCCTCCCCCACAATACCACCATCCTCTCACATTAACCCCCCATTGCCCTAGCCCCCACAATATCTTCATCCTCTCACATTCACCTCCAGTGCCCTGTACCCACTTCCCCACAATACCGCCATCCTCTCACATTCACCCCCAGTGCGCTATCACCCTGCCTCACAATACCCCCATCCTCTCACATTCACCCCCGTGCCCTGTCCCTCCTGCCTCATATTACCCCCATCCTCTCACATTCACCCCCGTGCCCTGTCCCCTCTGCCTCACAATACCCCCATCCTCTCACATTCACCCGCGTGCCCTGTCCCCCTGCCTCACAATACCCCCATCCTCTCACATTCACCCCCGTGCCCTGTCCCCCCTGCCTCACAATACCCCCATCCTCTCACATTCACCCCCAGTGCCCTGTCCCCCCTGCCTCGCAATACCCCATCCTCACATTCAGCTCCGTGCCCTGTCCCCCCTGCCTCACAATACCCCCATCCTCTCACATTCACCCCCAGTGCGCTGTGTCCCCCTGCCTCACAATACCCCCATCCTCTCACATTCACCCCCATGCCCTGTCCCTCCTGCCTCACAATACTGTGGTATTTGCAGGTACGCAGGATGCAGTGACAAGTCGCGAGACAATTTGGTGCTTTCTAGAATAACGTTTATAAGACTAGAGGGAACATTCCTCAGTCACGGCCTGATCAACAAAAGGGGTAACACAGGTTACCCTCGCAGGGGCTCTATACAAGCAAACACAAATGGGTAGAACACGACTACTTCCGGCAATAGCCGGTCACTATAGGGCCGCGGTATGGCCGACTACGGGTCCTTAATTATATAGTCAACTTAGCCGTCCAGACGTCCCTCGCCGTTCGGGTTGTGTCATGATCCAAGTTGGATCTGACACTTTAAATGCACAAAGTAACCTTTTTTTTTTTTCCTTTGGCTGTGTGCCAAAGGTGGTTTTGCCCCTGGTGGCCATTAGTGTCATTGCACTGTGGTGATTTCCGTTGTAGTTTTCCCCCCGGTGGCCATTAGGGTCATTGCACTTTGGTTACCTTAGGCCTCTTTCACACATCAGGTTTTCGCCGTCAGGCGCGATCCGGCGCTTTTGACAGAAACCGGATCCGGCGAAATGCAATGCCGGATCCGGTTTCCCCCCCATTGACTTGCATTTGCGCCGGATCGCGCCGGATGGCCATGCGTTTCATCCGGTTTTCGCCGGATCCGGCAATGTGTCGCAATGTGTCGCGATCCGGCGTCTGGAAAAAACGTCTACTGTAACGTTTTTTGTCTCCGGCGAAAAAGCCGTACCCGCCGGATCCGGCGCGTCCGGCTTTTTCACACAATGAAAGCCTATGAGCGCCGCAATGCGCCGGATCCGGTTTTTTTGGTCTGAGCATGCTCAGTAGCTCTGCCCACAGGAGATATATAAAAGCAAGACAATGGGACCCTCAGCCACACCCAACATGCCACCCAAGCCAAGAACCAGGAGCAGGAGAAGGCAGCAGACATCTGCAGCAGCAGCACCATCAGCACCACCCCAAATGGAGCAGCATGCTGAACGGGAGGGGAGTCCAGAAGCAGATGAGAGACGGTAATTATCAAATCCCCCATTCCTCCAAACTAGGGCCATGGAATATCAAGATATTCATTGGCCCTTTGTTTCTCTTTATTCAACAGCCGCCAAAGAGATGCAGCAGCAGCAGCAGAAATGGCATCACTGGCAGCAGCAATACCCACAGCCATGGAGTCTGGCCATCAACAGGACAGCACATCTTCTTCTGGGAGCCCTCCCTCGCATCGTCAGCGTTTGACGGTAAGTTTTTATTTCCAAAATCCATCATCTCTGTAATATATGTCTATTCATTGCCTTTTATTTCAAAACAGGAATCACAAGATGAAGAGGAGCTCCCAGAAGAAGAAGGAAGGGGTGGACAGACACCTGGAGTGGGCTCACAATTCGTAAGTTTTTTGCATCAAACGCAGAAACACAACATCACACTACACACAACACATAGAAAACAATGTTCTGCAGACCACACACAGCAAACAAATGCCTACATCCAAAGACATAACATTTTTTGTTTTCTTCTCTAGTCTTCCCAATCTGGTGCTCGGCCAAGAGGTCCTCGCAGTGCCTCCCAGGGTCGTCGGCGACAGCAACGCGGCGGTCACCAGCGTGTAAGTATAAATATTTTTGCTTTGTTTTTTTGCACTTTTTATTTCATTTCTTTTGTGGAGGCTAATTATGTTATTTTTGTCTTTTTCTTTAACAGCCTTCACAGCGTGCTCCCGACTCTGACGGTGAGGATGGAGGGATTGATGTGGACCGCCTCATCGATCTCGTCAGAGAAAGGGAGCCGCTCTGGAATATGGCTGACCGCCGCCACGCTGACCTGATCATTACCCGACGACTCTGGGAGGAAATCTGTTCTCTCCTTGTGGGCCGCTGGGAGGACCTCGAAGCTCGGGCCCAGATTAAAGAGCGTAAGTATATACAGTAACGGTTGCTTGATGTAAACCAGTGTTTCCCGAACTCCAGTCCTCGTGGTCCCCACGGATCATGTGTTCAGGATTTCTATTTACTATGGAAATCCTGAAAACATGACCCCTGGGGACCATGAGGACTGGAGTTTGTGAAACACTGATGTTGTATACTAACCACTCCTTTCTCGTTTCAGGGAACAGAATTGTGAATTGGTGGCGGTCTGTGAGGGATCGTTTCAAGAAGGAGTTCAATAAAGAGATGCGGGCCCCGAGTGGATCTGGAGGACGCAGGAGCAAGTACAAGTACGCACAAGCCCTGTCGTTCCTCCGGGAAACAATGCTCACCAGAAGGTAAATATTACACACCACATGTGAAAAAAAATGTTAGATGTAACTTTTTTTTTTCAGCCAGGGCCATACCATGTCAGTATTTTAATTGTTTTTTTTTCTCTTTATTCCACAGCACGGTGAGCAGCACTCGGGAGCCTGCACGATTGGACCCTTTTGAGGCGATCCCTGAGGAGACCGGCACCGAGGGACACTTCGACCGCCCCGGTACATCTGCACCTTCCCAGCCTTCCCACACATTCGACCCATCTGTCCCATCCACCAGCACAGGAGCATCGTGGCCGCCTACATTACATGAAGCTGCTGGTGAGGAGATCGCTTTCCCTTTACCCCACCCTTCTGCCCCTGCCGCCTCTAGTACACCTGCGGGTACTGGGCGGCAGCGGCAGAGGGGTCAGGAAAAGAGTTATGCGCAAGAGTTATTGCATCTGAATGCATCTTTCCAGAACTGTCTCAAAGTCTTGTCAGAGCAAATCTCCGCAGGCTTTCAGCAGATCAACTCCAGCATTCTGGAGGTGAAGACACTTCTGCAAACCATGCATTCAGAAGCAAGATCTTCGCCAAACCACACCTTTTTCAGGTCTGTTGTGGAGCGCATGGCAACACTATCTCCTACCCAGCAGATGCATGTAATGCATTCGTGCCACGGTGCTCTACAGCAGGTTACCTCCCAACCTCCACCTCCCACCACTGTAGTTCCTCCACCTGCACCCCCTCCAGCCACTTTCCATCCTCCCCCTCCTATTACATCTGCACCCCCTCCAGCCACTTTCCATCCTCCCCCTCCTACTACATACCAGCAACCTGCCCAGTACCAGCAACCTCCCCAGTACCAGTCATCTCCCCACTTCCAGCAACCTGCCCCGTACCAAACTCCTTCCCCGTACCAAACTCCTTCCCCATACAACTTTCCATCAACATCATCTGCTCCTACAGTCCCTGCCCAACCCTCCACTCCACCACCCACCACCTCTTCTGCTTCCCACATGTCCACCCATTCTGTAGTTTTTTCCACACCTTCACCTCTAACTGTTCCTTCCCCACCACGATCCCAGTCCTCTCTCCACACACCCAGTGTCGAAGTGTCCCGCAGCCCCTCCAGCAGTATTTCCACCCCACAGTACACAGAATTGTAATGTGTGTTTTTTGTAATAAAAATGCCCATTGGGTTTAAAATCTTTATTAAAAAAGTTTTTTGCACTTTAAAAACATTTTACAAAAAAAAAAAAAATTTAAATAAAAGTTAAATTATCGTTTCACAATGGTTGTCTGTCATTTCTTTCTGCGGCGAACTATGTTTTAAAAAAGGTTAAATACAGGGTATTTCAAAGGTAAAAAGGTATTCAAAACCAGGTATAACTGTGGGTAAATTTTAGCTTTTTGCCACAGTTTTGTTCCTGGTTGTGTTTGAAGCAAAGTATTTCACCGAAAAAGTTGTGTTTATTGTTGGTGATTTCCTACCAATGTACACAACTTTTGTTAAAAGGTGAAATACTTTGCATAAAACACAACCAGGTACACACCTGTGGCCTAAAGGTAAAAATAGTAAGACCATGACAAGATAGCCAACTTTGGTTGGCAAAGGTATATACTGTTGGTCCAGAAGGTACACAAGTTTAGGGCAAAAATCTCTCACACTCTGTCATCCCAGTGTACTCTGCCTTGAGGTGACATAAAGTATAGTGGAAAATTGTCCCTGAAACCGTCACAGAACTTCTAGTGGTAATATTTCCAATGACAACATCCATCTTCGCCAGTAACTTGCTCTTCTCTCCAACCTGCACTTTCTTCTCTACAACCTGTCAAAGAAGGGCTGTAGGAACATGCTATATCTAGTTTTCCAGTAGCCAATCCCGTTCGGAAGGCCACAAGGGTCAATTTTAAAAACCGGATCCGGCGTAATCCGTCGAAAAACGGATAGAAAAACGGATGAACCGGATGAGACGGATCCGGTTTTGTCTGTCAAGAACAAGACGGATCCGACAGAAAACCGGATCCGGCACTTCAGGTTTTACAAAAGATTTGCCGGATCCGGCATTCCGGCACGACGCCGGATCGCGCCTGACGCCGAAAACCTGATGTGTGAAAGTAGCCTTTGTGTTATGAATGGGAAACAGAGGAGGAAAAACAAAACAACAAGCTAAGTCTCAGAAAACCAGAGAAGTTGGTAACTATGCAGATTGCAGATCCCTGATCTTAACCGCACAACTAGAAGCAGTTGTGGAGCGTTCCTACGTTGGTCCTAGACGCCTCGTCACAACAGGAGAACTACATAAGCCTAAAGCAGGAAAAGAGGAAAACTAATTGCCCCAGAGCAGACCCCAAAGGAAAGACAGCCCCCCACATGTATTGATGGTGGAACAAGATGAAAATACAAACAAAGGCTGGAAAATAGGCTGAGCAAACGATGGTGCCCGGCTTACTAAAAAGGACAGAAAAGGAAAGACACTGTCTGCAATCTGCCAAAAAAAACCTGCAAAAATATTGTCCAACACTTCTGATAGCAAAATTAACCCTGAAGTCACTAGACTTCTAAACCTATATCAGCACTCTGAAATATTCTGAGACAGAGCAAAAAAGAGGCCAATCTAATAAAGGACAAAAAACAGATTGGCAAATACTGATTAATAGGAGTGGAATTTCAGCATAGCCCCAGCAGGGGCAGGCTGATTACACAACAAACTGAATTGACCAACAAGCGCAAGTGTGAACATTAGCAAACAACAAACTTAACTTGAGAAGACTGGAAGAGAGCTGAAGCCCAGGACCTGAGAAGCAGACTGAATAACCAGCACTCGGATAGGGCGTCGGCTGTCTTATATCCAGTCTGATACTCCAGAGATCCAATCGTTATCTTCCTCATCAGGTGGCAGATCACCACCACTTAACCGCACCACCTCCTGTCACCACCAGAGGGAGAACGGAAGGGGAACTCTCAACTGGTGGAGCAGAAAATGAGTTCATGACACTTAGTTTGTGCACGTAATCATGTAACAGGTGTGATAGCTCTATAAGATAGTATCAGGTGTGTTAATCACTGTTGGTGATAGGTCTTCAGTTACAAACAAGCCTGGGTGAAGGATGGAGCTGAAGGAGAGTCATGGGCAGCTCAGTAAGAGCCCTCGAGTAGCAGCTATGGTGTCTGCAAGGAGTGCTGGCATGGATTGGTGGAGTTCAACTATGGTGTCTGCAAGAAGGGCTGGCATGGCGTGGTAGAGTCGCAGTTATGGTGTCAGCAGGAAGTGCTTGCATGGCTTGGTGGAGTGGCGACTATGGTGTAGAGTTGCACTCAGCATGCTGGACTTGGTTGCTGAAAGCTGGACTCAAGCATGCTGGACTTTTTGGCAGAAAAGTTGGACTCAAGCATGCTGGACTTTTTGGCAGAAGCTGGACTCATTTTCTGGACAGCTGCACATGGGTGGTGGACTCTGTTTGCTCCAAGGCTGCACTATGGTGATGGATCCGGTTGGAGGAAAAGATGCACGCAGGTGGTGGTTCTTTTGCTGGGAGCATAAGCAACAGAGCAAAGCTAAGTTTCCGCACCAACCAATTCCCTAGTGAGGGTTTGGGTGCAGGGCGAGTCAGCGTTTTGAGGTTCCTGATCGTCGCCCGGTGCGGAACCGACCTAGGGAACGCTAGGAGTGTAGAGACACTGACTCAAGGGAGTGCAGGAGGTCTCCACTTCCCCGTTTCCCTATTGCAGGGCCACCATTGTTATTGTTACCCAGGATTTCCCTATTCCCCCTGTCTTATTGTATTAGTTACCGGCCTGCGGGCCGCGTCACATACAACAGGACACGGCACGTGTAATTGTCCTATCAGTTACCAGCCTGCTGGCAGTGTCACTCAGGACGGGGCACATGACAGGTTAGTGGTCTTTCGGTGTAGTAGTCGCTGGGCCCAGTTGCTGAGGCGTTGGCGAAGTCTTCGCGCGCTCAGGCGCGCCGATGACACTGGAGCCCCACAGGCCCCCGGCGGAGTCCGTGGACAGATGGGCCGCAACCCCCGGACTGGGGCAAGCGGCAACAATGTGGGGTGGTGGATGACAGGCCACCTGCGCAGCTAACGGCTACGAAGGGGAGTCCGCGGTCAGCAGAGGCTTGGTCCCTGCTGCGGACCGGAGCGGGACAGTGGTGGCCGCCGACAGCACTGTACTTGCCGTGGCCACTGGTGAGAGCTGGGGGGCTGCGGGTGACGGGGAGCGGGCCGCAGCTGCGAGCTGGAACAAGGCAGCAGCGGCCACGGGTCGAACTGGGGCTGCAGTGGTCGCGGGCTGGAGCGGGCAGCAAGTCTTGGAGGATCGCCTTGGCGCCGTCCCTCTGGAGTCCTCAGTGAGCATCTTCCCTGTCCACTGGTAAGTCGCTCTAGCTTCAAGTCGCTCCCGCGGTCTCCTGCTGCCTCTGTCCTGGTCTGCTGGCTCATCATCCTGGGAATTCCCCGCCTCCTTTATACTGGTCCCTCCCCCAACCCATCTGTCTGTCACAATGGTCCATCCCCGAACTCTGTCACCCGGGGACAGATCCCCCCAGAACCCAGATGATGGCTCCCTTGGTTCCGGCCCGGACACTCGACAGGGGCTGTTCCTCCCAGACTCCCCCGCCCTATATGCTCGCCAGTCCTCGGGCGAGGGTTTTTGTAGACTCGGGTTCGTTTTTTGGGACAACAGTCGTTGTGTCACATGGACCTGTCCTGTGTGACGCAACCAGCAGGCCGGTAACTAAAACAACAAGACGTGGCACGTGATACTGTCCTGTGTGACACAGCTCGCAGGCCGGGAACTAAAACAACAAGACAAGGGGAAGGGAAAACAGTTACAACGGTGGGCCCTGCGATAGGGAAAGGGGACGTGGAGACCTGCACTCCCCTGAATCAGTGTCCCTAATGCTCCTAACGTTACCTATTCCGGTTCCACACCGGGCGCTGATCAGGAACCTGTCACCCTAGCACACCCTACACCTATCCCTTGCTAGGGAGCTGGGTGGTGCAGGCACTGGCCCCACCGCTGTACTAATACACACTAAGGAAAAACACAAACGGGGAAACACCACTTTGCTTTACTCTGTTGCACTTGCTCCTGGCAACAGAGTCCACCACCAGAATGCAGCTCTCCTCCTGAATCGCTGCCACCAAGCTCTGTCAGAGCTACAAGGAAATCCCCTATGACTCCTTCCACACCAGGGCTAATACAGTGCTTCAAGGAATGCTCTCCAGCTCCTTCCTCCATCAAGGATGGTTTAAATGAATACTATCACCAACCCTGATTGCAACACCTGTGACTCTTTTATAGCAGAGCCAGCAATCACATCTGCATTATAATCAAGTGCTCTTAACTAAAGAAACAAGAGTGCAATGATGCTCACTACCACCGGGGGCAAACTTAGAACAAACGACACCACAGTGCAATACTCCTAATGGCCACCGGGGGGCAAAAACCAAACTTAAGCACAGCTTAAGGAAAAAAAAAGGTTACCTGTGCTTTTTAATCAGTCCTGATCCAGCATGGATCATGACAGTACCCTCCCCTTAATGAGGGGCCTCTGGACCCTCAAGACCTCTCCCCATCAGGGAACCACCTACAGCGGGGACGCCCTGACCCAGAGTTCACCCCAGCAACTACCTGCATGTCAGGTTGATGAGAAACAAGCCCGCTGGTATTGGCAACTAGAGATGAGCGACTTTGCCTTTTTTTGGGTCGAGTCGGGTTTCACGAAACCCGACTTTCTCAAAAGTCGGGTCGAACGAAATCGCCCGATTATCGTGAAAAGTCAAAGGCCGACTGAAACACGAAACCCAATGCAAGTCAATGGGGAACCAAGATCGGCAGGGAGTGGAGAACAGGAAACACACCTACAGTGAACATTTTAATGCCAAAAACATCAATTCTTATTACTTAAGCTTGTCAACCTTAATTTACTTTATAATAATAGTTAGGCATTGAAAACTGGGGGTTATTTGCCTAAAGTTGTGGGGTGGGTAGGGTTGGCTCCAGATTTTCGTGGGCCCAGGGCCAAAGAGTGTCAATGGGCTCCTTTAACACATGCCACAATTCATGATCCTCTGATATGGCAGAGAAATAGCGGTATAGTACAATGAAAAATACTTCACTTCTTACATCTCATGACTGATATCCATTTTAAATTCTCCAATAGCTCCAAAAACGGACAGTATATTACTCCATACAGTATTATGGCCACCGCATAGTGCACTATACAGAGTAATGAGGCCCATATATTTCTCCATACAGAATCATTGGTCCCATATAATGTTTGAAACAGTATATGATGAGCTCCACATAATGCTACAGTATATGTTGTTCCCCATGGATGAAGCTCCACTGTGTTATGGGCCCAAATAATGCTCCATATATAATGGGCCCCATTTCTAATGCTCCAGTGCATAATGGGCCCTGTAAATGCTGCTCCAGTGTCTGATGTCCACCTTTGGAATGCTCCAGTGTATGGTGGGCCCCATATATCATTCTCCAGAGTATAGTGCTCCCCAAAAATAGCTGTCCCAACATTGAAAACAATTAAATAAGTCTCCTCGCTAGGGAATCCCTGTACTAGTGTGGACTCCTCGTCCTCCCTATCTTCCATCTCACTGCACTTAGACTGTTTAGGCAGAGGGCATACAGACGTGATGTCATCGCGCTCTCTGACCAGAATGTCACTGTCAGGAAACGCGGAAGACGTCACGGCGGTGGAGCAGGGAGAGGTAAGTATTTCAACTTTGCAAGTGCTGTGATCCTGAGCAAGCAGGGGGGCCCACTCGTTGGCGATGGCACTAGCACAGGGCCCCTCATAGTACGCCGGTGTGTCTGACGGCGGGTGTGCACCCCCACCGTCAGAGACACTTGATTCTACTATGAGGGACCTTGTGCCAGTGCCGTTGCCAAAGAGTGTGCCCACCCACCTGTCCAGGGCAACAGCACTTGCATGGGTGCGTGCGCCAGGTGGTGACCCCGGCCCTATGGGGGGAGGCAGCCCATTTAGGGAGGTGGAAAAATTGGCATATGTTGATGTTGGACATTCAGCAGCTGCAAATGGAGTAATTGGAGAAGTCCGTGGAAGAGGAGGGCAAAAGCAAGCCATTTTTCTGGCAACCTACGTGTCAGCAGGGGTGGTAGGGACAAAATCCTTTGAAACCCATGCATGGTTCATTTTAATGAAGGTTAGATCATCAACATTTTGGGTCTACAGATGGGTCCTTTTTCCTGTCAGGATTGATCCAGCAGCACTGAAGACTCGTTCAGATAACACACGAGCAGCAGGGCAAGCGAGCTTCTGTAAGGCATATTGTGCCAATTCAGGCCAGGTGTCAAGTTTACTGGCCCAATAGTCAAAGGGGAATGACCGGTGAGGGAGAACATCGATATGGGAGAAGTAGTTTGTTACCATAGTTGACAACTGCTGTCTCCTGTCACTTTCGATCGATGCAGTAGTACCAGCCGTGTGAGCGGTACTTGAAAAATCAGTCCACAACATGGTCATGAAACCCCTGTGTCCAACGCCACTTCGGCTGTGTGCACCACGAACACCTCTTCCATGCTGAACCCTATGGCTCGTTGGAAAAACATCACCGCCGCTGTGTGCTGGGAATGCCTCAAACAAACAGTTTACCAGAGTTGCTTGTTTATTAGCCATTATTAGCTCTAGGTTCTCCTGTGGCATGATGTTTTGGAATTTGCCTTTATAGCGTGGATCCAGGATGCTGGCCAACCAGTAGTCGTCATCGTTCATCATTTTGGCAATGCGGGGGTCCCTTTTTAGGATCTGCAAGGCATAATTACACATGTGGGCCAATGTTCCAGGTGTCAATGATGCACTGCGAGTGCTGGGTGGAGGAGCACTTTCTGGCAAATCAACATCCCTCCAGTCACACACAAACCCTGTACCTGACCTTGCCACGCCAACATTTTCTCTTGCCCCCCTGAGAAGCATCCTCCTTCCCTAAATAATCATCCCCATCATCCTCCTCCTCCTCTTCTTCCTCCACCTCGTCCATGAGACTTCCCTGACCAGACAATGGCTGACTGTCATCAAGGCTTCCCTCCTCCTCTTCATCCTCGGCTACAGACACCTGCCCCTTAATGTGTGTCAAAGTTTGCATGAGCAGACGCATAAGTGGGATGCTCATGCTTATGATGGCGTCGTCTGCGCTTACCAGCCGTGTGCATTCCTCAAAACACTGAAGGACTTTACAGAGGTCTTTCAGCTTCGACCACTGCATACCAGACAACTCCATGTCTGCCTGCAAACTGCCTGCCCGTGTATCCTCCCACAAATGAATTACAGCCTGCCTCTGTTCGCACAGCCTCTGAACCATGTGCAGGGTGGAGTTCCACCTTGTTGCAACGTCGATAATTAGGCGGTGCTTGGGAAGGTGGAGCAATCACTGCAGCTTCTGCATACGACTGGAGTGTACTGGCGACCGGCGGATGTGCGAGCACAGTCTTCGCACCTTATGGAGCAGGGGTGTTAATTTCGAATAATTATTGAGGAAGCACTGCACCACCAGGTTCAAGGTGTGAGCCAGGCAAGGTATGTGTCTGAGTTTTGAAAGGGCTACGGCCGCCACAAAATTCCGGCCGTTATCACTAACTACCTTGCCTGCCTCAAGATGTAGACTGCCCAGCCATGACTCAGTTTGTCACTGCAAGTAGTTGGCCAATACCTCCGCGGTGTGTCTGTTGTCGCCCAAACACATCATCTTCAACACAGCCTGCTGACGCTTACCACTAGCTGTTCGATAGTGGAACACCTCGTGTGCAACACTGACAGCTGCGGATGGAGTGCTCCTGCGACTGCGCTCTGTGGACAAGCTTTCGCTTCGGGAGGAGGAGGAGGGTTGAACGCCTACAGCCAACTGTTTCCTATACCGTGGGCTAGGCAGCACTGTCCCACCGCTGCTGTCCCCTGTGGACCCTGCATCCACCACATTAACCCAGTGCACAGTGATGGACACGTAACGGCCCTGGCCATGCCTACTGGACCATGCATCTGTTGTGAGGTGCACCTTTCCACTCACTGATTGCTTGAGTGCATGGACAATGCGGTCTTTCACATGCACGTGGAGGGCTGGGATGGCTTTTCGCGAAAAGAAGTGCCGACTGGGTAGGTCATAGCGTGGTACTGCGTAGGCCAAGAGCTCGCGGAAAGCTTTGCTTTCAACCAACCGGTAGGGCATCATCTCTAACGAGATTAGTTTGGCAATGTGGGCGTTCAAAGCCAGTTTACGCGGATGAGAGGATGAGTACTTTCTTGTCCTACTCAGAGTCTCTGTGTAACGCTAGCGGTACCTAAGATAGAGAGTGGACCCTCTGGATCGCGGATCCGGAGCCCCAGGGTCGAGCACACCAGGTGAAGACCGACCCCTATACAGGGATCGTTTGGGGCAGGACCACAGAGGACGGAGGCGCGACAGCCGGAACCAAGAGGGACGGCTCCAAGGACAGAAGGAGAGGGAAGGCAATGGTACGTTGGAGGACCTAGACGGGCAGAAGAGGAGGACGGCACCGGAGATGGGAGACAGTGCACAGGCAGGCTGGGAGGGAAGGACGCAGGAGACAGAGAGCGACAGGGAGTGTCAGGCGGAACGCGGAAAGCTACAGTAGAACTGTAGAGGCCAGAGAGTGCAGGAAAGCTACACGATCGTCAGGCGTCCTCCTAACTGCGAGGACGCCTGAAGTACAGCAGCCCCCGGATGCTCGTCACCCAGACCCGCCCTTCGGCGCCGCCCATCGCAGGGGAGACCAGGCCCGCCCCTCAGCGCCGCCCATCATGGGAGAGCGAGGAAAGACGGCGGCGAGCGCGAACCAGGGGGCGGGAAGGAGGAGCCGAGGAGAAGAGGAACTGACGGCGGCCACGTGACTGAGCGGGAGCGCGCAGGTGAGGGGATGCCGCAGCGGCCGCCGCAGCGAAAGGGGCATCGGCGGGCATAACCGCCGATGTCACACTCTGGTAGGGTGAGCTGTACTTGAGAGCTGCATATGGTGGAACTAGCGGTGGACATGGCGGACTGAGAGAGGGTTGGTGATGGTGTCGGTGGTGTTGCTGATGGCCTAGATTCAGTCTTTTGTAGCAATAACATTGTGATTCCATGTCTGCTTTTGCCCTTGCGACGACACCTCGACATTTGCTGCTGGTGGTGTGCTAACCGGTGGGCTTACAGTGGGGGAAGCGATGTAGCGTTGCTGACCACCTTCATTCGGAGCAGGTGCACATGTGGTACGTGAGGTTTGGTAGTCCGTCCACGCTTGCAAGTGCATGGTGGTTAAATGGCTAAGCATGCAACTGGTATTCAAATTTCTCAGATTTTTCCCTGGGCTAAAGGTCTTTGCACACTTCTTACAGATAACTTTTGCCTGATCATTAGGATTTTGTTCAAAAAAGTGCCACACTGCACTCTTCCTACTATGGAAGACATTTTGAGACCTTGCACGCTGTGCTAATTTGACCGTCTGGCCAAGCTGTCCTGCAACCCTTTTGGTTTTTGTAAAACGTTTTTGGACTGCTATGGTCCTGCCAGATAACAGCTGTTGCGATGTCGTTGCCTGCTGCGGATCCTCCTCCTCCTCTTCTGAGCTATTGGCAGCGGCACCCTCTTCCCCCAATGGATGCCAATCTGGGTCAACAACTGGGTCATCCATCACCTCCTCTTCAATTTCATGTGCACCTTCCTCTGTGTCACCATGTAAGGTGGTATAGTATGCGGGAAGGGGCACCTGAGTTTCATCAGGGTCTGATTCTGCCTCAGTACACTGTGAGGACAATGTAGTGCTCTGAGTGAATGTACCAGCAGAAAAATCTAGCAGTGGCTGTGCATCAGTGCACTCCATGTCAGATTCATCATGGACTGGGGAATTCACGATTTGACTTGCTAACCCAGGCATGGTATGTGAAAAGACCTCCATGGAGTAATCGGTAGTGTGGCCTGTGACATCATTCACTTTTGGTAGGGGTGAAGGACAAAAGGAAAGGTGTTGTTCCTGACCAGGAGCCTCCAATGACGACTCAGTGCTTTTATTTTTTGAAACTTCAGAAGAGGAGGCGAGAGAGCTGGAGGCTGTGTCAGCAATGTAAGCCAAAACTTGTTCCTGAAGCTCCGGCTTTAAAAGTGGTTTACCTACTCCCAGAAAAGAGAGCCTTCGAGGCCTTGTGGAGCCAGATGATGACGCAGGCTCAACACCTCCTGCCTTAGGTGCTATTGTGCGTTTGCCTCTACCAACAGATGCAACACCACCACCATCGGGACCAGCTGGCAACCTCCGCCCACTTCCATGGCGTCTTCCACCATACTTGCTCATTTTTGTAAAAATGTACCCAAAATACCACCAGCTATATGGTACTGTAAAAGAAGGTAGAAGGTGTATCTACTATTGGCGAGAATTTGAATCTCACTAGAGATTTGAGGACGCAGAACTATTGTCTCTGGCCCAGTAGAGATTACACCTCAATGTAACAGGCTGAAATTGGATGGTGAATGACAAGGTGGAGGGTGTCTATAGGATTGGTGAGAATTTGAATCTCACTATAGATTTGAGGACGCTGAACTATTGGCTTTGGCCCAGTAGAGATTACACCTCAATGTAACAGGCTGAAATTGGATGGTGTATGACAAGGTGTTAGGTGTCTATAGGATTGGTGAGAATTTGAATCCCACTATAGATTTGAGGACACTGAACTATTGTCTCTGGCCCAGTAGAGATTACACCTCAATGTAACAGGCTGAAATTGGATGGTGAATGACAAGGTGGAGGGTGTCTATAGGATTGGTGAGATTTTGAATCTCACTATAGATTTGAGGACGCTGAACTATTGTCTCTGGCCCAGTAGAGATTACACCTCAATGTAACAGGCTGAAATTGGATGGTGTATGACAAGGTGGAGGGTGTCTATAGGATTGGTGAGATTTTGAATCTCACTATAGATTTGAGGACGCAGAACTATTGTCTCTGGCCCAGGAGCGATTACACCTCAATGTAACAGGCTGAAATTGGATGGTGTATGACAAGGTGGAGGGTGTCTATATTATTGGTGAGAATTTGGATCTCACTAGAGATTTGAGGACGCTGACAATGATGCTCTCAGTCCAAGTATGGACGCAGGCAGCCTAATAAGCAGGACTGCTGCACAGTGCGCAAAAGGGTGGAAAAATGAACGCTTGGTAACTGTGCAGAAAAGAGGAAGAAAAGTATTTTTGCTTTTTAAAAAGCAGTTTGCACAGCAGTGTGCAAACAGCAATGCAGCTATCAGGGAGCCTTATAAGGCAGCCTAATAACCAACAGAGCTGATGCACAAAAATAGAGCCTCCCCTGTCACTGCAGTGTTGTGTTGTAAGTGGAAATCGTTAACAGCAGAAGCAGTTTTTTTGGTTCTTCTTCCCTGCCTAACGCTCTCCCTACAGAATCAACAGCAGCAGCTCTCCCTATGCTAAGATCAGCATAACTAAGATGGCAGTCGGCGTTCACGCCCTTTTATAGCCCCTGTGATACCACACAAAGCCAGCCAATCACTTGCATGCCCTTCTCAAAGATGGTGGTGACCGATGCCTATGTCATCACGTTGCCCATAGTGTGCGTCCTCCATCATTGGCTGAAAAAGGGCGCTGGAAGCATCTTTTGAAACGTGACTTTGGCGCTCTGGTCGCCGACGTCGTGGCCAACCTCACGCTACGGTCGGGTTTCGTTTCATGAAACCCGACTTCAGCGAAAGTCGGCGACTTTTGAATATGACCGACCCGTTTCGTTCAACTCTATTGGCAACGTATGTTCTGGAGGCAACACACATCTCCGAAGCACTGACCTGGGGAACGGGTTGTGTATGTGTATGCTTGGTATGAGCTGCTAACACTCCACAACACACTTCCACTGGATGTTTTTTGGTGGCCACCCATACACGCTCGTTCACACACAGGTCCGGACCTGAACGTTTATTGCCACTCGTTCGTTTGTCACCACTTGGAGAACTCTTTCTGGGATTGACAACAGAGGTGTCCCCCTGTGTCACCACACTCACACCCCCGCACCTCACCAAGGGATACACCACCCTCCAACCCCTTCCACCACGAGGTCTGCGCCTCCCAGGGTTGGCCAATGGCGAGGGTTGAGACTTGCCCCTACTCTCCTGCAGCACATCTGCTGCCCTCACCGGAGAGGAAGGGGTGTGTTGAAGAGAGATGGCAGAGACAGTAGTTCCTAGGCAGCAGCCCTCACACGAGTGCCCCCAGCTGACCACTTCCCTCGCCCGCCAATCTATTACCGGGTTGTGTCTTTTCAGCCAAGGGAGGCCTAAAACAATAGGTACTGGCATTCCCTCCAAGACGTAGTATGACAAGGACTCCTCATGATGTCCTATACACAGATGAATATTCTCTATGACCTTGGTCAAGCTCCCCTGGCTCAGTGGAACAGAGTTTATGGCCTGGACGCTTATAGGCTGGGCTAGCGTCCTTCACCTCAGACCATGAGTCTGGACAAAGCGAGCATCCACCAGACTGACTCCTGCTTCGCTGTCCACCAACACCGGTATCACCTCCGGTACCCCGCCAGCCAAGACCTCTACTGACATGGTACCTTGGGAGGGCAAAATGGAGGAAATGTATACTCCCTGGTCGCCTCCCTCCAAGCGACCAGGGGAATGCGGCTTCTCAGATGGCACAGATAATTTGGCGCGCAATAGGCAAGCCTTCAGGACATGACTAGTCTGCCCACAGTACAAACATGCCGACACCACTCCCCAAACCGTAGGCAGCTCCGAAAACAAACTAGCTCCTCCTACTTCCACAGGTTCGACAGGAGACTTGGCATGAACTGGGCAGGCTCTAATAAAATGGCCAGGCTTCCCACAGGAAAAGCATACCCCCCCACCACGACGAGCCACAGACACCTCCTTTTTTGTATCAACAACACTGGGTTGTCTGGGTTCCTCCGTTCGCACTGGTGGGTCCTCCTCCCTAGCGAGGACATCAGGGGGCACTTTTTGTATATGTCTTTCCCTAAGGCGTCTATCCACCCGGATGGCAAGGGACATGGCGGCCTCCAGCGTACTGGGGGTGGCGTACTGCACCAGAGTATCCTGCAACTTTGGAGACAAACCCTGCACAAATTGACTCCTAAGTGCAGGGTCATTCCACTGAGTATTAATGGTCCATCTCCTAAACTCTGAGTATTACTCCTCAGCGACCCGGGCTCCCTGTTTACACCTACAGATTCGGGATTCCGCCAGGGTGACGCCATCAGGATCCCCATACACAAGCGCCAAAGCCGCAAAGAACTCGTCCACGAACTCTAAAGATGGTGAATCATTCGGCAGTGAGAAGGCCCAGGATTGGGGATCCCCTTTAAGAAGGGACATAATGATTCCCACTCGTTGTTCCTCGCTCCCTGATGAATGAGGGCGCAGCCTGAAATACAAATTACAGGCTAGTTGAAACACCAAGAATTGATCTCTCCCTCCAGAAAATCTGTCAGGGAGGGATATCTTGGGTTCTGGCTGAGCCTGTCCCTGAACCAAGCCCCCAAAGCCCACCAACTGCTGCAGTTGCTGCACCAACTCACCGCGCAGCCCCCTAACCTCATCAGTAAGGGTCTGCAGCATTTGGGCAAAGGTCTGAACTGGGTCCATGGCTCAGCAGAAAAAAAAGTTGTGGGTTGGTGATAATGTCACGTGGACCCGTCCTATGTGACGCGACCCGCAGGCCGGTAACTAAAACAACAAGACGCGGCACGTGATACTGTCCTGTGTGACACGGCTCACAGGCCGGGAAATAAAACAACAAGACAAGGGGAAGGGAAAACAGTTACAATGGTGAGCCCTGCGATAGGGAAAGGGGACGTGGAGACCTATTGCACTCCCCTGAGTCAGTGTCCCTAACGCTCCTAACGTTCCCTATGCCGGTTCCACACTGGGCGCCGATCAGGAACCTGTCTCGCCCTAGCACACCCTACACCTATCCCTTGCTAGGGAGCTGGGTGGTGCAGGCACTGGCCCCACCGCTGTACTAATACACACTAAGGAAAAACACAAACAGGGAAACACCACTTAGCTTTACTCTGTTGCACTTGCTCCAGGCAACAGAGTCCACCACCAGAATGCAGCTCTCCTCCTGAATCGCTGCCACCAAGCTCTGTCAGAACTACAAGGAAATCCCCTATGACTCCTTCCACACCAGGGCTAAGACAGTGTTGCAAGGAACGCTCTCCAGCTCCTTCCTCCACCAAGGATGGTTGAAATGAACACTATCACCAATTCTAATTGCAACACCTGTGACTCTTTTATAGCAGAGCCAGCAATCACACCTGCATTATAATCAAGTGCACTTAACTAAAGAAACATGAGTGCAATGACGCTCACCACCACCGGGGGCAAACTTAGAACAAACGACACCACAGTGCAATACTCCTAATGGCCATCGGGGGCAAAAACCAAACTTAAACACAGCTTAAGGGAAAAAAAAAGGTTACCTGCTCTTTTTATCAGTCCTGATCCAGCATGGATGATGACACCTTGTCGTCATACGAACTGGTCCTGTTCGTAACGTTCAGGGGGTTTGCCAGCTGTTGACTGCTCGGAGCGTCGAAGCTCGGGTGTAGTGGAGTCTTCTGGGGTGGTGGAACGTGGTCGAATAGTTGGTTCTGGTGGGATCCCCGGGTCTACTGTAGGGCCACTATTGGGGCAACTCGCAGATGCAACGGGGAAGTCCTCTTCGTCATCCAGGTCCCAGACCGTGGGTGGGGGGCCGGAGACCTGGAGGGTCGGATCGAGCCGCGGGGGATCGGTAGACGTACAAGGCCGTAACATGTTATGGTGCACAACCCGAGTGAGAGGTGCGTTGTTTCCTTCAGATTGTATTTCGTACACAGGCCCGTCGGAGCTTATTCGGTGCAGCACTCGGTGCGGGCTCAGCTCCCACCGTGGTTTTAACTTGTTTTGGGGACGTTGATCAAGTACAAGTACCGATCCCCAGTCTGAATGTCAATGGGTGGGGGCATTGTTACCCCTGGTGTTCTAGATCCTACTTCGTATGGACGATACGGTGGAGGGTCTGCAGCCGGTGCCGGTGTTTTCGGACCCACGAGGATACCCCGGTCCAGGGTTGGGGTTCCTCCGGGTTCAAATCCACCTCCGTAATTCCTTTGCCTTCCCGTCCGAACAGCAATGAGTAGGGGGTGTAACCAGTCACTCGATGCACCCGATTGTTATATACCCACACCAGCTCGGGGACATATTCAGGCTAGCGGGCCTTGCGGTCGCTCTCCAGGGTGCGCAGCATTTGGATTAGCGTACAACTGAATCGTTCACAGGCTCCGTTTCCTTGCGGGTGGTACGGCGTGGTCCGCGATTTATTGATACCGTAAAGATGATGTAGCTCTTCCATGACTTTTCCTAGGAAGCACGCTCCTTGATCCGAATGCATTCGTTGCGGACAGCCGTACACTTGAATAAAGTTCTTACAAATCGCATAGGCAGCCGACTCCGCAGTTTGGTCTCGGGTGGGGGTGACCACGGCAAACTTGGTGAAATGGTCCACCATAACGAGACAATGTTCATACCCCTGATAGGCTGGACCTATGGTCAGGTAGTCCACCGTAAGAAGCTCCAGAGGGGCTGATGTTACAATAGTTTGCACCGGGGCTTGTTGCGCGGGGGGTTTAGCGAGCTCGCACGGGCGGCAGGTTCGACAAACTTCTTCTACAACAGCGTGCAAGCGTGGGTGGTACACTATCTGCTGCAACCATTGTATAGCCTTTTGAGCACCACAATGAGCCCCCTTTTCATAGGCTTCCTGGGCCAGTTGGTTGAGATGGGCTCCTGGCACGATTACCTGCCATATCGTCGCTGACGTGGTTCATGTAATGGCTTTTCGATATAAAAGTCCCTTTTTGATGACTAGTTTTTCCCACTGGCGCAAAATCAGCAACATATCTTGGGTCAAAGTCTGTCTCTGTGAGCCTGTTGGCAATTTACCGGTGGCCACCCATCGGCGCAGGAGCCCAATCTCTATCTTCTTGTTGCTGCTGAATACATTTGTCGCGAGGCTGTTCCAGCATCCCTCCTATTAGTCCCGGATGAGGCGCTTCTTGCGTGATGACTATAGGCGCGGCGGTGGTAAGGGCGAACTGCGTCTCATCTGCTTCTAATTCGTCGTCTCGACTTCTTCCTGGGGTGGTGTGTCGGATTCTGGAGAGCACGTTGGCGTGCACATTTTCAGCTCCCCGTTTGTAGATGATTTTATAATTGAATTTGGCCATCCGAGCCACACACCGGTGCTCTAGGGCTCCCAGTTCGGCATTCTCCAAATGGGCTATCGGGTTGTTATCGGTCCGCACTACTACCAGAGCCCGCCAGGTACTCTGCGAATCGCTCCGTCATTGCCCACACTACCGCGAGGAGCTCGACCTTAAAGGAGCTGTAATTGTCCGGGTTGCATTCTGAGTCGTGCAGCGACCGGCTACCGTAGGCAATCACTTTCTCCTGGCCGTCCTGCACCTGTGACAACACAGCTCCTAGTCCCTTGAGGTTCCCGTCGGTATGCAGGATGAACGGTCTGTTGGGTTCATACCGTTACGGCCCAGGGATCTTCGGGTTGCACCCTCAATGGACTGCGGGGTCCAACAGCATCTCCTCCAAGGGCCTTACTAATTTGGCCATTTCGGCCCGGGGCGTCAGGGCAATATCCTGATACTTCCAGGTTGACACATCGCACCAAGACGGTCCCTTTCCACACTGTGGCCAGGGAGCGGGCCACCAGGATGCCAGGATGCAGGTGCTCCGAGTAACAGGGTTCCACCTGCACCTCCACGCCCTCCAGTGGCATCGGGGCGTGGATCGGCAGAGCTACCACCGTCTGCCCCGGAGGAAGCCCGAGCGGGGGGGGCCGCCGGCGCCATGACCTTGCCAAGCGCCTCACCCTCCTGACACTCCTGGAGCACTCGCACCTCTCGCACCAACTGCTGGAAGACCTGCCCCTGGGCCGTGCGAGAACCCCACTGACTTAGGGTCTCCTGCGTGGAATCGTTGAGGAGTAGATTGCCGAACTCCTGCAGTATGTTCATGCCCAAGATAATCGGATGACGGTCGTTAGTCTCTCCTTGGGTTAGGACCACTCCCTGGCTGCCGAGGGATTTACCACACAATGTCATCTGAAGCCACACCACTCTGGCGACAGGTACCGGCAGTTGGTTTGCGGCCACTAGTCGTATCATGGGCTCCCACTGAGGCCTTGCTGCTTCTGGGAAATGCTGCCGGAAGTACGCTGCCTGCATGGTCGTTACCTGCGACCCTGTATCCACTAGACACCGCACAGCATGACCCTCGACTTCCGCCCATACTATTGGGCACTTAGCGACCAGTTCTTCGGGACTTCCACCACCCCTTGTTGTGGCTTCCGGCTCCGAGCGGCGTCCCCCATGCCCGGAGCCCTCTAGTTTAATGTCCGCCGGGGTGGGTATTTCCCACGCCGCGGACACTCTCCTGCAAAGTGGCCCAGTTCTCCGCACTCATAACACCGAAGCGGTGAGGCTCGGCCACCCCTGGTATTGTGAGGCCCCCAGGGCCCAGAATTGTGGCCAGGTCGGCCGGGCACGGGCTCCGTTTTCTTCTTCACTTCAGCCAGCTCGCCCCGGATACTCTTCAGTTCTTGTCTCTTTCCTCAATCCATTGAGGTTCTTTGACAATGCTTATGGAAGACTCCATGCTCCGGGCCTTCCCCACAGGAACCGTCATCCCCTGCTCTTGCTCTTGCACCCGGGCCTGACTCCCTACTTTGGAGAAGTTTAAACGTGGGTTCACTCTGACCTGTTCCCGCAATGCCTGCTTGATTAGCGGGTCCCAGAGTCCAGTCACTAGCAGATCACGCAGGGTAACGTCGATGGGCCCCACCCCTATTCCGTCCTTCCTTTCTATGGCGGTGTATAGCTCCTGGAGGGTGTTCATATACTGGGTGACGGTCTCTCCCTCCCCCTGCATCTGACTGAACAACCGGGTTCTCAACTCCCCCACGTCTGTTGGATTCCCGTGACTCTTCCAGGATCTGCAAGACCCCAGCGAAGGTGTTGCGACGCCCCGGGGGTCTCAACATTACCGACTTCCGAGCTTCCCCATCTAGCGCCATAAGGGCCACCTCAGCCTCTAAATCAGGGGTCATGGGGTGCATGCGGAAAAGGCCCCGCATACGCTCTGTCCAGCTCCACAACAGCGTATCGGAGCCAGAAAACCAGGGCAAGTTACTTAGCATAGCCCACAAGGAGATGCTGGAGTGGGGGCCCACATCATCATCAGCGCCCGCTAGCCCCACTCTGATCAGGCACACCGCCATCTGCGCTCGGAGACTGCATCCTGCCAACTACGCCAAATGTGGTATTTGCAGTTATGCAGGATGCAGTGACGAGTCGCGAGACAATTTGGTGCTTTCTAGAATAACGTTTATAAGACTAGAGGGAACTTTCCTCAGTCACGGTCTGATCAACAAAAGGGGTAACATGGGTTGCCCTCGCAGGGGCTCTATACAAGCAAACACAAACGGGTAGAACACGACTACTTCCGGCAATAGCCGGTCACTATAGGGCCGTGGTACGGCCGACCATGGGTCCTTAATTATATAGTCAACTTAGCCATCCAGACGTCCCTCGCCGTTCGGGTTGGTGGTCTTTTGGCGTAGTAGTCGCTGGGCCCAGTTGCTGAGGCGTTGGCGAAGTCTTTGCGTGCTTCGGCGTGCCGATGACACTGGAGCCCCACAGGCCCCGGCGGAGTCCTTGGACAAATGGGCCACATCCCCCGGACTGGGGCAAGCGGCAGCGATGTGGGGTGGTGGATGACAGGCCACCTGCGCAGCTAACCGCTGCAACGGAGAGTCCGCGGTCAGCAGATGCGGACCGGAGCGGGACAGTGGTGGCCGCCGATGGCACTGTACTTGCCGTGGCCACTGGTGAGAGCTGGGCGGCTACGGGTGGCGGGGAGCGGGCCGCAGCCGCGAGCTGGAGCGAGATGGAAGCAGCCGCGGGCTGGAGTGGGGCAGCAAGTCTCGGAGGATCGCCTTGGCGCCGTCCCTCTGGAGTCCTCAGTGAGCGTCTTCCATGGCACTGGTAAATCGCTCTAGGTTCAAGTCGTTCCCGCAGTCTCCTGCTGCCTCTGTCTCGGTCTGCTGACTCATCGTCCCGGGAATTCCCCACCTCCTTTATACTGATGACGGCTCCCTTGGTTCCGGCCCGGACATTCGACGGGGGCTGTTCCTCCCACACTACCCCATCATCTCACGTTCACCCTCCGTGCCCTGTCCCTCCTGCCTCACAATACCCCATCCTCTCACATTCACCCCTGTGCCCTGTCCCCCCTGCCTCACAATACCCCATCCTCTCACATTCACCCCCTGTGTCCCGTACCTCCTCACTCACAATACCCCATCCTCTCACATTCACCCCACAGTGACCGTGACATGGATAAGCTGAATGAATTTAACAAATTCCATCCCCACTTACCATGAAGCTTGCATGCAGTGATTGAGGCAGGATCAGGAAGTTTCCAGTTTATGCACACAGAGGGCACTAGGACCCAGTGTGGCTGAGACAACCTGAGCCTGCAGGGCAGAAACTGCAGCTGTTGCCAGCCAGGAAGGAGCTCCTCCAAGTGAGACAGCAGCACACTACACTGCCCAGACAAGCGCTGCAACCTGCCACTGTGCAGTCTACCAGACGGGAGCCAGCATTGTGCTGCTCTCTCCCTAACACCTCAGATACTGCCCATGTCTCCCAGTGGGCCCCTCCATGTGACTGGGCCCAGGGCAATGGCCCCCACTGCCCCCCCAGTAGCTATGCTACTGCACCCAGGGAAGATGTAGTGAAGGTAGCTACATAGGCATAATGTAGTGTTCAAAATAATTGGAGTGTGTTCAAAAACATGAGTTAATCACAAAATCTTTATACTAGTTTTTATTTCCAAGTATTGGGAACATTGCACACTGTTTTCTAATTCAACACATGAAGATAAATGTATATAATTTTGAACTTCTTTACAGAAAATAACAAAAAAAGAACATTGGGCTGTTATAAAAAATATGAATACGAAAAACCCAGACAACAAAAAACACCAATGCCTCCGATAATTATGTCAAGGACAACAGGTATACTCCAACCATAGTTATGTATACAGAGAGAAAGGGAGTGCAATAACCCGTTTAAAATTAATAAAAGTAATACTTTATTTATTATACCATAACAAAGATATCAAATGATTATAAAATATTATGTGGCGCCCCTGAGGCTCAATCGCCACAGAGGTACTGCACCTTCTCCTAAGGTGCGGTGCCCCACCATCCAGGTAAGTTGGGGGTTCCTGACCACACTCCAACACTCGCACCCTTTACAATAGAGCAGTTCAGCAAAACCACATTGCGGCTCCTTGCTTAGAGAGAAGCAGAGCACCTTTGGTGGTTCCCTGCTTGGAACACTAGACATGCTGGGAGGTGGGTGGAGTTGAGAATACATAAAAGAGTGGGATGGTTTAGGATTACAGGTCAGTCTGTGAGAGGGAGAGTAAGAGAGAGGAAGCCACTCGGAGAGGAGTGAAATCCTTATGGATAAAGTATCTATCTCAGGTTTACTGTGCGCTGCTTGACCAGGATAAAAATACTACCACATGAGAAGTTTAACCATTTAATTCCCGACGCGTTTCAAAGTGTAAACCACTTCTTCCTCAGGGGATGACATGTAGTGAATGGATACAGCCTTCTCTGGTTAAATACATACAGTGTTTGAATTTAGGCGCCAAAAAAACACACGTGATGAAAGAACAGATGTCAAAGTTCAAGGGTTAATAGTGCGCAAGATGCATTTAAAATTATTCTTATTGATTTTAATTTTAACCTATTTACATTTCTATTACAGATAGTGTATTAAAAGGAAAGAAAAAATGAATAGAAAATGAAGGAAAAAACTTCAAATGTACCGAAAAAATGTTACACAGAAGGTGAAACGAACCCGCTGACAAAAAGTGTCATAAACCAGAGTCAATACCACTAGGCTGAAGTGGATTTCGTTTGGGAGGAGAAGATATATTTCTGGGAAGGAATAATTTATTAAAAATATATTTAATTGGAATATATTCAAAATGTAAAAAACTCCCTTATTATAAAAAATCAACTTTATTAAAAAATGCGAATATATATAATAAAAATATATATAATGAAAATATATAATAAAAATGTGTTAAAAAAAATATATATATATATATATATGTGTGAAAAATTATTGTGTGAGATTGTATCTGGAAAAAAACATCAGAATGATTCGTGGTACACGGCAGAGAGAACGGACTCCCAGAAACGTCCAACAGAAATCACTTCATGAAAATAAGATCGCCACCCAGAAACAGAAGCTACATTTAGTGTTAGCGATATTTTTAAAGGAAAATAGAATGAAGAGTATAATGAGAATCCCTACATTATTATGGATTACTCTATACTGATATTTCATTATTTCAATAGGAACGCTCTACTGAAAGGAAGGGAAATATAAAAAACATTCTGTCAGAATATACCCCAAAACAATTATTAGAGGGAAAATATACCATTAAAAAATACAGTTATAAGAAAACTTCCGTGATTTCGTTGAGTCCGTTAGGTTTCAGTGTATTCAATCTATAGATCCAGAAAACCTCTTTGCGATTTAGTTGTCCAATTCTATCAGGATAATCACTGGGTATATGCTCAATAGGGGTGATTTTAAATCCATTATAGTTTTTTTCATGCTTTAAAGCAAAGTGTCTGGAAAGACCGTGCTGCATAAAACCTATTTTGATATTATGTCTATGGGAGTTAACCCTACGATGTAAGGGCTGGGTTGTTCTTCCTACATATTGCTTTTTGCAGTCACATTCAATTACATATATAACGAATTCTGTGGCACAACTTAAAAAACTTTTAATAGGAAAACATTCCTTAGTAAGAGTGGATTCAAAGGTTTTTTCTTTATGTGAAATAATTTTGCAGCATAAACAATTTCTTCTGCCACATTTGTATATTCCTAAAAATGGATTTGATGGGGAAGACAATGGCTCTATTCTAAGACGACTCGGAGCTACTAGATTTTTAATAGTGGGGGCTCTACGAAAAGTAATACTAGGATTTCTCGGAAGGATTTTACATAAAACAGGATCATTTAGAAGGACATGCCAGTTACGTGTCAAAATCTCCCTAATTTTGATATTCTCAGCACAATATCGTGTAATAAAGTTACTTGTGAATCTTCTATTATCAGTTGCGGTAATCTTCATTGGATTAATTAGTGATTTTTGTGAAAGATCTTTACATGTATTATAAGCATTGTTTACCAAATCCGCAGGATATTTCTTGGCTAGAAACCTATTCCTCAAAATTTCAGCCTGGTTTTCAAAATCCCCATATTCGTACAATTTTTTCTAATTCTTTTATATTGGTTAGCAGGTATATTTTTTAACCATTTACTAAAATGCCCACTACTGAAGGGTATGTAGCTATTCTTATCAACATGTTTAAAAAAGTTTTAGTTAAAATATTATTATTCTGTATAAATATGGTTATATCTAAAAAATTAATTGTAGAAGAATTAAATATTGAGGAAAAGGACAGACCCCAGTGATTATTGTTCATGTCCTTAATAAATTCATCGATATCATTTTTAGAATTATCCCAGACAAAAAATAGATCGTCTATAAATCTTTTGTAGGTAATAATATTGTGTTGAAATTTGGAATTAAAAATATAAAATTCCTCAAAAACCCCCATAAAAATATTTGCATATGTAGGTGCGACCTGGGACCCCATCGCAGTCCCAAGTCGCTGGTGATACAAGCACCCATCAAAAGTAAAAAAATTATTTTTTAAAATGAATTCCATCCCCTTCAGTAAAAACCTTTTTTGTGCCAATGACAGTCTCTTATCACTCACTAAAACCTTATTAAAACAAGCGAGTCCTAAATCATGAGGAATATTCGAATATAAAGAGGATACATCCATAGTCAGAAAAACATATTGTGGTTTCCATCTAATGAGTTGGAGAATTTGAATAAGATGTGTGGAATCTTTAATAAAACTTTTAAGGAGGGGGACATGAGTCACCATATCATATCCAGTATTGGCTCTATTACCAGTAACTTATCCCACTATATTGACAGAATCATGGTGACTCATGTCCCCCTCCTTAAAAGTTTTATTAAAGATTCCACACATCTTATTCAAATTCTCCAACTCATTAGATGGAAACCACAATATGTTTTTCTGACTATGGATGTATCCTCTTTATATTCGAATATTCCTCATGATTTAGGACTCGCTTGTTTTAATAAGGTTTTAGTGAGTGATAAGAGACTGTCATTGGCACAAAAAAGGTTTTTACTGAAGGGGATGGAATTCATTTTAAAAAATAATTTTTTTACTTTTGATGGGTGCTTGTATCACCAGCGACTTGGGACTGCGATGGGGTCCCAGGTCGCACCTACATATGCAAATATTTTTATGGGGGTTTTTGAGGAATTTTATATTTTTAATTCCAAATTTCAACACAATATTATTACCTACAAAAGATTTATAGACGATCTATTTTTTGTCTGGGATAATTCTAAAAATGATATCGATGAATTTATTAAGGACATGAACAATAATCGCTGGGGTCTGTCCTTTTCCTCAATATTTAATTCTTCTACAATTAATTTTTTAGATATAACCATATTTATACAGAATAATAATATTTTAACTAAAACTTTTTTAAACATGTTGATAAGAATAGCTACATACCCTTCAGTAGTGGGCATTTTAGTAAATGGTTAAAAAATATACCTGCTAACCAATATAAAAGAATTAGAAAAAATTGTACGAATATGGGGATTTTGAAAACCAGGCTGAAATTTTGAGGAATAGGTTTCTAGCCAAGAAATATCCTGCGGATTTGGTAAACAATGCTTATAATACATGTAAAGATCTTTCACAAAAATCACTAATTAATCCAATGAAGATTACCGCAACTGATAATAGAAGATTCACAAGTAACTTTATTACACGATATTGTGCTGAGAATATCAAAATTAGGGAGATTTTGACACGTAACTGGCATGTCCTTCTAAATGATCCTGTTTTATGTAAAATCCTTCCGAGAAATCCTAGTATTACTTTTCGTAGAGCCCCCACTATTAAAAATCTAGTAGCTCCGAGTCGTCTTAGAATAGAGCCATTGTCTTCCCCATCAAATCCATTTTTAGGAATATACAAATGTGGCAGAAGAAATTGTTTATGCTGCAAAATTATTTCACATAAAGAAAAAACCTTTGAATCCACTCTTACTAAGGAATGTTTTCCTATTAAAAGTTTTTTAAGTTGTGCCACAGAATTCGTTATATATGTAATTGAATGTGACTGCAAAAAGCAATATGTAGGAAGAACAACCCAGCCCTTACATCGTAGGGTTAACTCCCATAGACATAATATCAAAATAAGTTTTATGCAGCACGGTCTTTCCAGACACTTTGCTTTAAAGCATGAAAAAAACTATAATGGATTTAAAATCACCTCTATTGAGCATATACCCAGTGATTATCCTGATAGAATTGGACAACTAAATCGCAAAGAGTTTTTCTGGATCTATAGATTGAATACACTGAAACCTAACGGACTCAACGAAATCACGGAAGTTTTCTTATAACTGTATTTTTTAATGGTATATTTTCCCTCTAATAATTGTTTTGGGGTATATTCTGACAGAATGTTTTTTATATTTCCCTTCCTTTCAGTAGAGCGTTCCTATTGAAATAATGAAATATCAGTATAGAGTAATCCATAATAATGTAGGGATTCTCATTATACTCTTCATTCTATTTTCCTTTAAAAATATCGCTAACACTAAATGTAGCTTCTGTTTCTGGGTGGCGATCTTATTTTCATGAAGTGATTTCTGTTGGACGTTTCTGGGAGTCCGTTCTCTCTGCCGTGTACCACGAATCATTCTGATGTTTTTTTCCAGATACAATCTCACACAATAATTTTTCACACATATATATATATTTTTTTTAACACATTTTTATTATATATTTTCATTATATATATTTTTATTATATATATTCGCATTTTTTAATAAAGTTGATTTTTTATAATAAGGGAGTTTTTTACATTTTGAATATATTCCAATTAAATATATTTTTAATAAATTATTCCTTCCCAGAAATATATCTTCTCCTCCCAAACGAAATCCACTTCAGCCTAGTGGTATTGACTCTGGTTTATGACACTTTTTGTCAGCGGGTTCGTTTCACCTTCTGTGTAACATGTTTTCGGTACATTTGAAGTTTTTTCCTTCATTTTCTATTCATTTTTTCTTTCCTTTTAATACACTATCTGTAATAGAAATGTAAATAAGTTAAAATTAAAATCAATAAGAATAATTTTAAATGCATCTTGCGCACTATTAACCCTTGAACTTTGACATCTGTTCTTTCATCATGTGTGTTTTTTTGGCGCCTAAATTCAAACACTGTATGTATTTAACCAGAGAAGGCTGTATCCGTTCACTACATGTCATCCCCTGAGGAAGAAGTGGTTTACACTTTGAAACGCGTCGGGAATTAAATGGTTAAACTTCTCATGTGGTAGTATTTTTATCCTGGTCAAGCAGCGCACAGTAAACCTGAGATAGATACTTTATCCATAAGGATTTATATTGGTGGTCACGGAGTGGACCTTCGGGCGTGCAGCAAGCTGACATTGGTTTATATGCCTATATCCTTCCCGGAAAGGGTGAGTAGATTTCATCAGTTTTTATTCCGTTTTCCACCCAGATAAGACCCTATTGCGCTTTTCTTTTTCCTTAGTTTTTATATTGACTCGGAGAGGAGTGGGGATCCCTGGAAGAGGGATGGAGGAAGGAGTGCTGCAGCTGCCTCAGTGACCTGAGCCAGCTGGCACGGGAAAGGAAAGAAGGAGAAGGACATTGAACTGAAGCCTGAGCTTCCATAGGAGAGAAAGACAAGTACGGAACGTAGGAGTAAAAAGGAACACAGAGGACGTGGGTTAGAGGAAGAACCCTGCCTAGAAGTTCTAAGCGCAAGACCGGGGCCCGCTCCCCGAGGTTGTATGGACACTAATGGTTCTGCAGCAGACACCGGTGGAGTAGTGGGCAGTAAATGCACTACTCCCATCTAAGACTTGAGGGCACAACAGCAACAAGGATAGAGAGTCGGGACTTAGGAGTAGAGAGTCCCCGAAGCAGGCTACAGCTGTCTGCCGTGCAAGTAGAGTTCTTGGGAACATCTGTCAGGAGGAACTCCAGTGTAACTCAGTACTAGGAGATCTTCACACTTAATGGTGCTATAGAGGAGACGTTCAGAAAAGGCACATAAGTTGGCGGAGCGTGGAAGGGAGCCTTCCATCTTGCCTGGGGGTTGATTGAGTCCCTGACCCGGAGGACACGGCACAGAAACAGGCACTACAGACTGTGAGTAAAGCTTTGGAACTACATGCCCTGGTGTCCTCCATTCCTTCCTGCGTCCGTCCACCTGGCACTGCTACATCCCCTGCGCCGGACACTACACCATCTAAGTGTCTCCACATTTACACTGCCCTGGGACAACAGCCCTGCATGTGGAGGGCTATAACATCATTGCTGCACCACACCATCTGTCCCAGAGGATCTGTCTGCAGCGTCGGCTTAAAACCTCCCTTGCCGAGCACCACAGGTGGCGTCACGAACTATTCATCTAACTTCATTCCACCATTCACATCTTCCTATTAGTTGGGCGCCCAGGGCTACGGTCCGGGTCACCGCTGCTATGACACATCCCACTGATCCCAGCCTGGTACCGAGTACCCCACAGCCCTGGGAGGGCGACCCAACTATATGGACAAAAATTGAAGGACACAAACAGTAAAAAATCTGAAGCGCACAAAACGTGCAGACCGGGAAATTTAGACAACAATTATCCTACTCAAGTGCAATACATTAGTATGATGTATATAAATAAATACTGCAGCAAACCAGTGCTCATCATTACATCATCCAAACAAATAACCGTTGTTGCTACAAGTAAGTAAAAACATCAATATTAATAAATCAATACTAGAATTCATAAGGAAAGGTCATACCCATATAAGTCTTCTTGTGCCGTCAGACCACGCAGCCCCACAAATCCTCTATATACTACACCACACAGGAGAGCCGACAGATCCTCTATATACTACACCACACAGGAGAGCCGACAGATCCTCTATATACTACACCACACAGAAGAGCCGACAGATCCTCTATATACTACACCACACAGGAGAGCTGACAGATCCTCTATATACTACACCACGCAGGAGAGCTGACAGATCCTCTCTATGCTACACCACACACGAGAGCCGACAGATCCTCTATATACTACACCACACGGGAGAGCCAACAGATCCTCTGTATACTACACCACAATATACACTGCTCAAAAAAATAAAGGAAACACTTAAACAACAGAATATAACTCCAAGTAAATCAAACTTCTGTGAAATCAAGCTGTCCACTTAGGAAGCAACACTGATTGACAATCAATTTCACATGCTGTTGTGTAAATGGAATAGACAACAGATGGAAATTGTTGGCAATTATCAAGACACTCAATAATGGTTTGGTTCTGCAGGTGGGGACCACAGACCACATCTCAGTACCAATGTTTTCTGGCTGATGTTTTGGTCACTTTTGAAAGTTGGCTGTGCTTTCACACTCGTGGTAGCATGAGACGGACTCTACAACCCACACAAGTGGCTCAGGTACTGCAGCTCATCCAGGATGGCACATCAATGCGAGCTGTGGCAAGAAGGTTTGCTGTGTCTGTCAGCGTAGTGACCAGAGGCTGGAGACGCTACCAGGATACAGGTCAGTACACCAGGATTCATGGAGAGGGCTGTAGGAGGGCAACAACCCAGTAGCAGGACCGCTACCTCAGCCTTTGCGCAAGGACAAACAGGAGGAACACTGCCAAGAGCCCTGCAAAATGACCTCCAGCAGGTCACAAACATGCATGTGTCTGCACAAACGGTTAGAAACCGACTCCATGAGGATGGTCTGAGTGCCCCACATCCACAGATGGGGGTTGTGCTCACAGCCCAACACCGTGCAGGACGCTTGGCATTTGCCACAGAACAGCAGGATTGGCAAATTCGCCACTGGTGCCCTGTGCTCTTCACAGATGAAAGCAGGTTCACACTGAGCACATGTTACAGATGTGACAGAGTCTGGAGACGCAGTGGAGAGCGATCTGCCTGCAACATCCTTCAGCATGACAAGTTTGGCAGTGGGTCAGTAATGGTGTGGCATTTCTCTGGAGGCCCTCCATATGTTCGCCAGAGGTAGCCTGACTGCCATTAGATACCGAGATGAGATCCTCAGACCCCTTGTGAGACCATATGCTGGTGCGATTGGCCCTGGGTTCTTCCTAATGCAGGACAATGCCAGACCTCATGTGGCTGGAGTGTGTCAACAGTTCCTGCAAGATGAAGGCATTGAAGCTATGGACTGGCCCGCCTGTTCCCCAGACCTGAATCCGATTGAGCACATCTGAGACATCATGTCCCGCTCCATCCACCAACATCACGTTGCACCACAGACTATCCAGGAGTTGGCGGATGCTTTAGTCCAGGTCTGGGAGAAAATCCCTCAGGAGACCATCCGCCGCCTCATCAGGAGCATGCCAAGGCATTGTAAGGAGGTCATACAGGCACGTGGAGGCCACACACACTACTGAGCATCATTTCCTTGTCTTGATCCATTTCCATTGATGTTGGATCAGCCTGTAATTTGATTTTCCACTTTGATTTTGAGTATCCTTCCAAATCCAGACCTCCATGGGATATTAATTTTGATTTACATTGATCATTTTTATGTTTTCTTGTTCTCAACGCATGACACTATGTAATGAATAAGATTTGCAACTGCGATATTTCATTCAGTGACATCTACAATGTGGTATCTTAGTGTTCCCTTTATTTTTTTGAGCAGTGTATATATATATGCACAGCTCACCAGACTCCAGGCCTTTAGCTCTCCTAGACTCCAATTACCAGCACAGAACCCAACACTGTAAAATGTATTGTAATTCAACAGCACTGGCTCCAGTACTGATATGGAAATAATGAAGACAGAACAGGACAGGACACAAGACTAATGCAGAGTTACGCCTCATTCACACTTTTGTATTTTGGTCACCATTTAGCATTGGGATTTGTAAGACAAAACCCAGAGCTGAAGCCACATAGAATATAATAGAAAGATTAACATTTATTCTTAAAACAGCTCACCGCACAGACCAGGAACTATATTTTAAGGGCTCGCTCACACGAACGTATAACACGGCTTAGAGCTATGTGATGTTGTATTAGATGACACTCGGACCAGTGTTATACTATGGGGCAGTGCCGATGTGTAATTATTAAAACAATGGCAGCATGGTGCAAGTGTATCCGATATTCGGATGACACGTACCTGTAGCAATATGTTATATGTTGATGTGGCCTCTAGGGGTCTCACTACTTCGATGTGTGTACTATAGAGTGTAAGAACTTGTTGGTTAGTTGTTGTTAGCAGACATCTTGTAATGGAGGAATGTATCACAAGTCTCATGTAATAAACAAGCCTGGAGATATCCAAGGAGTGTGACCCTTGACCGGAAATACATAACAGAACATGGTGGCAGCTGTTCTGTCGCCACATGAGGAGAATGGAGGTATAGTTGATTGGGGCTGGGAGATATTCCTACCTTCCGTTTCCTCAATGCAGAGCAGATAGGACCATTGTTGCTGTTTTGCTGTTCATGCGTCCAGAGCGATGATACACACCAGATATTGTGAAGTCCAGACATGTTTATTGGAAATCTGGACATACAGTGTATGATTGGTAATGCAGTACTTCTCCAGAAATGCAGGTGTAACAACCCAAGTGATACAGCGATGTGTGCAGCAAGGTGTGCAGCAAGTTGATAGCAAGATGATTCAGCAAATTTAGCAAATTGTGAATGTGTGTGGTCAAAAAACTTATGCCTTTCACAGCCTGGTAAAAGTGTCTCTCCCGGGTGAAAAAGAAACTAGTAATGGCCACCGGGAGGAAGAGAAGGAGTCACCTGACCAGGAAGTAGAAGGCATGTACTAAAAATAATTAGCTGCAGTCTGCTATACAGAAAAAGGACAGCAGGTAGCAGCAGACCAAATGCAAAACTGAACACAAAGAATGGTAACATAACACAATTATATAAGCATACAATCATAACCTTAGATGGAACAGCACAGCAGCTGGGCACATAACCTGCAAATCCTCAGAGCTTGTGTGAGGTTGGGACTGTACAGAGGATCACAGAGAATCACAGCACCTGTAAGTACAGACTCCCTGACATTACTGCAAAATGGAGACTGGTCTGAAGCCCCATCAGGGACTGGATGTGACTTCATGTAATCTGTCCCAGACTTGGAGACATTGGAAGGAAGAGTTTACACTGTATGTGGATCTCACAGTGGCCCCCACTGATGACAAACGAAAAGTGAAGCTGTTTTATACCTTATTGGGGAAAATGGCAGAGCATTAGCCCACACCTTACTCCCACACAAGACAACCTCTTTCTAGCAGATATTGTGCAGGCATTTGATAAACACTACTACCCAAAGAAGAATGAGACAGTGGAAAGATATAACTTTTTCACAAGACATCAGGAGGATGGTGAAAATGTGGACAGATATCTGACAGAGCTGAGGAGGCTGGCAACAACATGTGGTTTTGGAGAGATTAGGGACAGTCTAATCAAAGACAGAATGGTGTGTGGCACAAGAGACAGTCATCTCAAAGAAAGATTACTGAGAGAGGAAGACATGACTTTAGAGAAATGCATGCAAATCTGCAGGGCTGCTGAACTGACAAAACACAGCCTGAAGATGATGGTAGGCACCAGTGATAATGATGATGATAAGGTACATGCAGTATCTATGAAAGGAAAGACAAGACCAAGCTCCCCTATAAGCACTGTCCACTGCAAGTATTGTGGGAAAAGACATGAGAGAGAAAAAGCCAAGTGTTCAGCATATGGTGAAACCTGCAGGTCATGTGGCAAGAAGAATCATTTCTCAGCTGTCTGTAGGCAAGGAACAGGCAAACAGTACAGACAGCTTCACACTGTGTCACCAGACACTGATAGTGCAGAGGACTACATGGCTACAACTGTAGCCTGCAGCAGAGAAAGTCAATGTAGTCAGGCAGTCAGTAGGCAAGGATGCCAAGCAGCTTTATGCAACCTTCTTGTTGAATGAGAAGCCCATAAGATTTCAGCTGGATTGTGGAGCTAGCTGCAATGTAATTCCATCTGCTCTGATGAACAAACAGGTTTCTATTGAGCCAACTGACAAGGTACTGGTGATGTACAACAAAAGTGTTCTGAAACCGATGGGGACATGTAAGCTCAATATACGGAACCCATGTAACAGAAAGTTATAGAGTTGAATTTACCATGTTGCGTGGTGGTAACTATGTACCATTATTGGGAGTAAAAGCTGCTCAGGCAATGGACTTAATAAAAGTACAGTCTCAGAATATTATGTCTGTTGACGTTTCTCAGGATATACCAAATCCCAAACTAAACGCAGAGCACAACTTGGATATTCAGAAAATAAAATTGAAGTATGCTGATTTATTTGAAGGTGATGGGTGCTTTGAAGGTAAATATAGGCTAGAAATTGACAACACCATGCAGCCTACCAGATTACCTACAAGGAGAGTGCCTGTAGCTTTAATGCAACCACTGAAAGTAGAACTGCAAGATTTACAGAGACGAGGCATGATAGCACCAGTCCATAAGAGCACAGATTGGATCAGCAGTTTGGTCATAGTGCAGAAACTATCGGGCAAGTTAAGAATATGCATTGATCCTAAGCCACTCAACAAGGCACTGAAAAGAATTCATTACCCCATGCCGACATTAGATGATGTTCTACCAGATCTATCAAAAGCTAAAATATTTTCTGTATGTGATGTGAAAAATGGATTTTGGCATGTGGCACTGACTGAAGAATCAACTTTATTGACAAAATTTTCTTCACCATTTGGACGTTTTAAATGGCTGAGAATAAACATGGGACTAAAACCTGCTCCAGAGGTGTTCCAGCAGACATTAACCCCTTACTGCCATGTGACGTACTATCCCGTCCATGTGCCCTGGGACTTAATTCCCAGGGATGGGATAGTACGTCACAGCGATCAATGGCGCCCACGTGGTGAGCGCCACTGATCGCGGCCGGGTGTCAGCTGATTATCACAGCTGACACCCGGCACAATGTGTCAGGGGCGGTGACGGACTGCCCCTGACACGTTAACCCCTTGCACACCACGATCAAACACGATCGCGGTGTACCGGGGGTTAAAGGGAAGCATCGGCAGGGAGGGGGCTCCCTCCGTGCTTCCCTGAGCCCCCCACAGCAGTGCAATGTGCAGCGCTGCTGCGGGGGTCTCCTTCCCTGCAGGTCCCGAATCCAAGATGGCGACGGGGACCTTCGGGGGCCTGCAAAGCGCAGGCAAGGAGGAAGCCTTGTGCAGTGCCTGTGACAGATTAAAAATTTAAGAAAAAATGTAAAAATAGTTTAAAAAATATATATATATTCCCTAATAAATTCCTTTTTTGGAAATCAAAAAAAAACCCAATAAAAGTACACATATTTGGTATCGCCACGACCATAACGACCCGCCCTATAAAACTGTCCCATTAGTTAACCCCTTTAGCGAACCCCTTAAAAAATAAAAGTAAAAAACGAAGCAAAAAATAATGATGTATTATCATACCGCCGAACAAAAAGTGCAATAACGCGAGATCAAAAAGACGCATATAAATATCCATGGTACCGCTGAAAACGTCATCTTGTCCCACAAAAAACGAGCCACCATACAGCATCATCAGCAAAAAAATAAAAAGTTATAGCTCGCAGAATAAAACGATGCAAAAATAATTAAATTTTGTATAAAAATGTTTTCATTGCATAAAAGCGCCAAAACATAAAAAATAACATAAATGAGGTATCACTGTAACCATACTGACCCGAAGAATAAAACCGCCTTATCAATTTTACCGCAGGCGGAACGGTGTAAACGCACCCCCCAAAAGAAATTCATGAAAAGCTGGTTTTTGTTCATTCTGCGTCCCAAAAATCGGAATAAAAAGCGATCAAAAAAGTCACATGCCCAAAAATGATACCAATAAAAACGTCAACTTGTCCCGCAAAAAATAAGACCTCACATGACTCGGTGGGTCAAAATATGGAAAAATTATAGCTCTCAATATGTGGTGATGCAAAAACTATTTTTACAATAAAAAGCATCTTTTAGCGTGTGACAGCTGCCAAACATAAAATCCCGCCATAAATAGTAAATCAAACCCCCCGTTATCACCCCCTTAGTAAGGGAAAAATAATAAAATTAAAAGAAAATGTATTTATTTCCATTTTCCCATTAGGGCAAGGGCTAGGGTTAGGGATAGAGTTAGGGCTGAGATTAGGGTAGGGGTGTGTTGGGGTTAGGGTTGGAGTTATAATTGGGGGTTTCCACTGTTTGGGCACATCAGGTGCTCTCCAAATGCAACATGGCGTCTGATCTCAATTCCAGCCAATTCTGCGTTGAAAAAGTCAAATTGTCCTCCTTCCTTTCCAAGCTCTGCCATGTTTTACCCCCACATATAGGGTATCAGCCTACTCAGGACAAATTGCAAAACAACTTTTGGGGTCCAATTTCTCCTGTTACCCTTAGGAAAATAAAAAATTGGGGGCAAAAATATAATTTTTGTGGAAATAAATGATTTTTTTATTTTCACGCCCGGGCGTTATAAACTTCTGTGAAGCCCTTGGGGGTTCAAAGTGCTCACCACACATCTAGATAAGTTCCTTGGGGGGTCTAGTTTCCAAAATGGGGTCACTTGTGGGGGGTTTCCACTGTTTAGGTACATCAGGGGCTTTCCAAACGCGACATGGTGTCCGATCTCAATTCCAGCCAAAAAAGTAAAATGGCACTGCTTCCCTTCCAAGCTCTGCCATGCGCCCAAATAGTCGTTTACACCCACATATGGGGTATCAGCGTACTCAAGACAAATTGCACAATAACTTTTAGGGTCCTGTTACCCTTGGGAAAATAAAAATTGGGGGTGAAAAGATCATTTTTGTGGAAAAAATATGATTTTTTAATTGTACCGCTGTATGTTATAAACTTCTGTGAAGCCCTTGTGGGTTCAAAGTTCTCACCACATATCTAGATAAGTTCCTTGGGGGGGTCTAGTTTCCAAAATGGGGTCACTTGTGGGCAGTTTCCACTGTTTAGGTTCATCAGGGGCTCTCCAAACGTGACATGGCATCCGATCTGAATTCCAGCCAATTTTGCATTGAAAAAGTCAAACGGCGCTCCTTCCCTTCTGAGCTCTGTCATGCGCCGAAACAGTGGTTCCCCCCACATATCAGGTATCAGCGTGCTCAGGACAAATTGCACAATAACTTTTGCAGTCCAATTTCTCCTTTTACACTTGATAAAATAAAAAAAATTGAACCTGAAGTATTTTTTTTGTGAAAAAAAGTTAAATGTTAATTATTTTTTTAAATATTCAAAAAATTCCTGTGAAGCACCTGAAGGGTTAATAAACTTCTTGAATGTGGTTTTGAGCACCTTAAGGGGTGCAGTTTTTAGAATGGTGTCACTTTTGGGTATTTTCTATCATATAGACCCCTCAAAGTGGCTTCAAAAGTGATGTGGTCCGTAAAAATAAAATGGTGTTGCAAAAATGAGAAATCGCTGGTCAACTTTTAATCCTTATAACTTCCTAACAAAAAAAAATTTTGGTTCCAAAATTGTGCTGATATAAAGTAAACATGTGGGAAATGTTACTTATTAAGTTTTTTGTGTGCCGTATCTCTGTGATTTAAGGGCATAAAAATTCAAAGTTGAAAAATTGCAAAATTTTCGCCAAATTTCCGTTTTTTTTCACAAATAAACGCAAGTTATATGAATGAAATTTTACCACTATCATGAAGTACAATATGTCACAAGAAAACAATGTCAGAATCACCGGGATCCATGGAAGCGTTTCAGAGTTATTACCTCATAAAGGGACAGTGGTCAGAATTGTAAAAATTGGCCCGGTTATGAAAGTGCAAACCACCCTTGGGGGTTAAGGGGTTAAAGGAGAAAGGGCGGTTAAACCAGAAGTTCTCAGAAGAGACATACTGAAAACATTGCACTCTTCCCACTTAGGCATGGAAGGATGTCTACGTCAAGCGCGAGAATCTGTTTATTGGCCAGGTATGAATGACCACATTAAAAATTATATAGCACAATGTGAAATATGTGCATCCTGCAGTGATAAACAACTAAAGGAGACATTGCAACCACATGAAATTCCACATAGGCCATGGTCAAAAATAGGAACAGACTTGTTCCATGGAATGACAAAGAATACCTGATTACAGTGGACTATTTCTCTAACTTCTGGGAGGTTGATTTGTTGCAGGACACCAGGGCGGGAACAGTGATTGAAAAACTCAAGGCCCATTTTGCCAGGCATGGCATTCCAGATGTCGTTTTCTTTGACAATGCGGCGCAGTTTACTTCGGAAGAGTTCAAAACCTTCAGCAAGAAAAGGGAATTTGAACACCAGACGTCTTCTCCCAGATATCCTCAGAGTAATGGGAAAGCAGAGTCAGCAGTAAAAACAGCCAAAAGACTCATGCATAAAGCAAAACAAGCAGGTACTGATGTATATCTGTCTATACTGGATCATAGAAACACACCCACTCAAGACCTAGACAGCAGTCCGGCACAGAGGCTCATGAGTAGGCGTACAAAGACACTCTTACCAACTGCTAGTCATCTGTTAAAGCCAAGGTTGCTGGGAAACGTCAAAGCTAAATTACAGAAGAATCAAGATAGGCAAGCTTTCTATTACAATAAATCTGCAAAGGATCTGCCTGAGCACCAGAGAAATGACAACATTCAGCTGCAGCCAAGCAGCTCGTTTGACAAACACTGGCAAAAGGCAAAAGTTGTCCAGAAACTAGGACCTCGGTCCTACGAAATTCTAACAGAGGAAGGAAGAAGACTAAGGAGTAATTGGAGATACCTGAGGAGTAATTGGAGATACCTGAAGAAATGACAAGAAAGAGATAATTCATTTTCATGGCCTTTTGAGCAGTATCCTGACACCCAAGACAACGAGGCAGCAAGTGCAAGTCAAGTACCAACAGTGACAGTTGACTATCAGGGTGAGGATTCTGGCCAGAGACAGATAATATCAGAAGGCATATTACCAGAATCAGAAGAACTACCAGATGTAGGCAGTGACACATCTTATGTTACTAGAGCTGGCAGAATTATCAGAAAGCCGGCGCACCTCAAGGATTATATCTAACTGGACTTATTATGTTATAGCTCTAACTTGGTCATGGTATACATTGTTTATTAATTTTATTGTTCTTTCAGTTAAAAGAGAAACGATGTAGCAATATGTTATATGTTGATGTGGCCTCTAGGGGTCTCACTACTTTGATGTGTGTACTATAGAGTGTAAGAACTTGTTGTTTAGTTGTTTTCAGCAGACATCTTGTAATGGAACAATGTATCACAAGTCTCATGTAATAAACAAGCCTGGAGATATCCAAGGAGTGTGATCCTTGACCGGAAATACATAACAGAACAGTACCCATACAAGTCTATAGGTGTGTGCAGTAGCATAGCTAATGGTAGAAGGCAGAGGGTGATGTCGCCCCTGGCCCCGCACTCTAAGGAGCCCACCCAGAGCTATCCTACATTTAACTGTGTCAGTGTGCACAGCGTGCCAATACAGTTAAACTCGGGGAGAGAACGGGGAGAGTTTGAGCTGAGTTACTTTACCATAATTGGACCAATTCTTTTGTGTGAGAGAATCGATGACCGTGTGACCGAACCTTAAACCTCACATGATTGAAGATGAAGATAACCCTGTTCCTAAATGTGGAGCATCAAGAAAACAATTGCAACCCATTTGTAAAAAAATGAATGATCATTATTAATAATGGAAATGGGCACTACTCACACTTCTGTGGCTGAAATCTCAAAACTGAACTCACCCGTTAGATTGTCTGGTGTCGGCTCACTATGGAAAAAATAGAAGTGAGCAGAAAACAAGATACAGGTCAAGCTCCTGACATCAGGCTTCCTATAGATCTACTGCACTGACAGATCTCACAATATGGCCGCGATCACACTACCGTGTGTGAAGCGAGAAACTCGCATGAGTCTCTCGCATCAACACCCGCCACTGCCACCGGCACTCAGGACCGGAGCTGCGACTGCCTAGAAATACATGCAGCCGCAGCTCTGGTCCTGAGTGCCGGCAGCAGCGCCGGGTGTTGATGCGAGAGACTCGTGCAAGTTTCTCGCATCACACACGGTAGTGTGATCCCGGCCTATGTCTGTATATGGTACCTTAATAATAGGGAATAGTGAATTAATGTGAATTAACCCTTTCATGATACTGTAATTTTCCAGTTTTGAGCTCTCATTTTGTACTACCTTTTTTTTCAAGAGCCATCATTTTTTATTTGTATGTCCATATAGAGATACTAGCTGAAGAGCCCGGCGTTGCCTGGGCGTAGTAACCAACTGTGGTTAATTATAATGATTATATTGCACTTAAAAACTGTGCATCTAATCCTATCCTGTGTGATACTGACTGCTGAGCCATGTATCTAATCCTATTCTGTGTGATACTGTCTGCTGAGCCGTGTATCTAATACTATTCTGTGTGATTCTGTGTGCTGAGCTGTGTATCTAATCCTATCCTGTGTGATACTGACTGCTGAGCCGTGTATCTAATCCTATCGTGTGTTACTGACTGCTCAGCCGTGTATCTAATCCTCTCCTGTTATTCAAACTATAGGTAGAGAAGAGCGCAATAGGGTCTTATCCGGGTGATTTATAAAAAACAATATAGAGATATACTCACCCTTTTCAGGAGAGAGCTGAGCGTATAGGATCAATTTGTCAGCCTGCTGCATGTCCAACGGTCCACTCAGTGACCACTGCGCAAATCTCTTTATGGAATAAAATTCTTGGACTTATGTGCGCTGCTAGACAGAATATCAGATCCAGAAAATGTAGATAAATTGACCTTTTATTTCCCAACGCGTTTCGAAGTCCATAACACTTCTTCCTCAGATGATATGTCATCTCCTGAGGAAGAAGTGTTATGGACTTCGAAACGCGTTTGGAAATAAAAGGTCAATTTATCTACATGATCTGGATCTGATATTCTGTCTAGCAGCACACATAAGTCCAAGAATTTTATTCCATAAAGAGATTTAATCCTATCCTGTGTGATACTGGGCTCCCCCTGCAGTCTGTGTCAGAGGGTGTTCTGTGTTGGCACGGTAATAAATTGTGTTATTTACAGCTTTACAGAAGGACAATGATACCATAGAAATGATAAGAATAATAGGCCTCAGTTACCACAACTGTCTACAAAGAAAACTGTTGCTGATAGCAACCAATCACAGCTCATTTTTCATCTTTTAAACAGCTCTGGGACAGCGTGGCGAGTTTTGAGTGGCGACTTTTGTGTTTGGACTTTTATGTGGTGAGGTTGGTGTATGTGTGGTGAAATGTGTGCTGAGGGTGGTATATGTGTTGAAGCACGTGGTAGTGTGTGGCGCATTTTGTGTGTGTGTTCATATCCCCGTGTGTGGTGAGTATCCCATGTCAGGGCCCCACCTTAGCAACTGTACGGTATATACTCTTTGGCGCCATCGCTCTCATTCTTTAAGTCCCCCTTGTTCACATCTGGCAGCTGTCAATTTGCCTCCAACACTTTTCCTTTCACTTTTTCTCCATTATGTAGATAGGGGCAAAATTGTTTGGTGAATTGGAATGCGCGGGGTTAAAATTTCACCTCACAACATAGCCTGTGACGCTCTCGGGGTCCAGACGTGTGACTGTGCCAAATTTTGTGGCTGTAGCTGCGACGGTGCGGATGCCAATCCCGGACATACATACATACACACCCACATTGAGCTTTATATATTAGATAAGTGCTTGGTTTTTTTGCGGAACAAGTTGTACTTGTGAATGACACCATTTATTTTTACATATAGTGTACTTGAAAAAGGGAAATAAATTCAGTGAAATTGTGAATAAAAACAAAATTGGTAAAAATGACCTTGCAATATCATTCTGCTCATCAGTACAATTACAGCGATACCAAACATGTCCAGTTTTTTAATTACTTTAGTAGTGTAGAAAAATTGAAATTTGGGAAAAAAGGTTTTTGTGTCACCATCTTATGAGACCAGTAACGTTTTTATTTTTCTGCTGATGGAGTATTGTGATAGCTTTTTCTTTTTGCAGGGCTAGATGACATTTTTATTAGTACAATTTTAGTATAGATGTGACTTTTTGATCACTTGTTTTAGAATATATCACCGTATCCCACCTACTGTGTTCCAGGAGCGCACACTACCTGGAGAACAACAACACATGATCGCTTGTTACAGCTTTTTTGTTGAATTGTGGCAACCAGAAAAAAGGAAATTTAGTATTCTTGATTTTTTTCTGTTTACGCTACATTCACATGTTGCGTTTTTGCTTCTTTTTCTAATGTTTTTTAATGCAAATATTCAGCTGTGTTTTACAGTAGCAGCAATGTCTATGAGATTACAAAATCTCATGCACACAGCTTGGTTTCTTTGTCCTCAGTATTTTGTACAAAACCTTACAAACCTTATTTTGTACAAAACCTTAGGTTTTGCAAAATGACACATGTCACTTCTTGCAAGCAGTTTTCCAGCGTTTTAGTTGTAAGTTCAAACTGGGCGTTTTTGCTGTGTCTTTTTTTTTTTAAACTCGATTTCTTTGCAGGAAAGAAGCTGCGGCAAAAGACATGTTTTGGTGCGTTTTTGTTTGTGTTTTTGTTGCTTTTTTCATGCGTTGTTGGGGCTATCTTGTGCATGCTAATCAAGTTGAGTGCTCCCAGAGAAAAAAAACTACTTCCTGTAGAACCATACCTCTAGGTCCTTTGAAAAGCCGGTAATTCATGTGCCACTACAGTAAAATCACACTGACAGGTTAGAATAGATAGAATAAATATACACACATATATATATATATATATATATATATACATACACATCGAGAGCTTCGGAGGAATTAGGCGAGGTCATAAGTATTGTTTAATTGATATTATTAAGGGTGTGTGCACACGCTGCGGTTTCTGCTGCGGATCTGCAGCGGATTTGGCCATGCGGATCCGCAGCAGTTTTTGCTGCGGTGTACAGTACCGTTATTTTCAAAATCCATCCGCAGCGTGTGCACACACCCAAAAGGAGTCTGTGACATTGTTTCATTTAAAGGACTTTATTCTTGGTTTCTGTGTTATTCTTATAATGTGATTATGGGGTTAGTAATGGGGGCATCTTATTGAAGCCCCTCCATTACTAACCTCAGGGCTTGATGTCACCAGACAAGTACAAAGGTGACATCAACCCCTCAAATATGAACCCCACTTGACACTGCTACAGGGCAAGTGGGAAGAGCCGGGCAAAGCACCAGAATTGGTGCATCTAACAGATGTGCCTTTTCTAGGTTGCTGCGGGCTGCTATTTTTAGGCTGAGGGGGCAATGTCCATGGCCTCTTACCAGCCTGAGAATATCAGCCCCCAGCTGTATGCTTTAGCAAGACTGGTTGTCAAAAATAGGGGGGACCACATGGCTTTTTTTAAATTATTTATTTAAATAATTAAAAAAACAGCATGGGAACCCAGCTGTTCTTGACAACTAGCCTTGCTGAAGCTGACAGCTGCAGCCCCTGCTATGGGTTTTGCCTGACTTTTTAGCTAAAATAGGGGGTAACCCACACAGTTTTTTTAATTATTTATTTATAGAACAGGAGTGGCTAATGAATACCCCATTATCGGCTCCTGCTCTCACTGTTATTAGTGGATTCAGGTGTCAGATGATGGGAACTGTAGTCCCATCAGCTGACACCAGTGACTGGAGGTAAACTGTATACCTCCAATTACAGCTGACTGCTCCTGCTGTCTTTTGAACCGCGGCTCTCTGACCAGTGGGGATGATTTCACCGCCGATCAGAAGCGATGTTTGCCGTACTGTCATGCACATGGCAGCGTGTCAAACACTGTATTGTCTGTCATCGGGCCCCCGCATTCAAGTGAATGGGGTTTGGGTCCGCTCTGCTGGATGACAGGCTGTATGGACGCATCATGCAGCCTGCCATCTAGAGGTAGCAGAGCCGATTGTGAAGTCACATCTGGCTGTCCTTGACATTTCTGAAGCAAATACGCTGCAAAAAAAGTCAACCAGCTTATTTGCAGCGTTTTTTCACCATCCATTCAAGTCAATGGCTGAAAAATGCTGAAAAAACGCCCAGTGTGAACATACCCTAGTAGTGTTTTACACCTATTGAAAGCAATATGTAGTGTAAATGGGTCGCCCCGTCACACCCAGGGCAGCGGGGTACTCGGTACCGGGCCAGTGTCAGTGGGATGCGTGTCACAGCAGCGGTGACCCAGTCCGTGGCCCTGGGCACCCAATATCAATGGCGGTGATGTTAACGGTGTTAAAGTTTATTTGAATAGTTCGTGACGCCACCCGTGGTGTTTGGCAAGGGAGATGGTAAGCCAACGCTGCATGCAGATCTGCTGGGACTGATGGTGTGGTGCAGCAAAGATGGTGTAGCTCCCCACAGGTGGAGCTGTAGTCCCAGGGCAGTGTAGGTGCAATGGATGAGGAGTGGCGCAGTTGGTGTAGGTGCAGGTACCCAGGTGTGGCGGTGCTGGAATAACTGGAGGACACCAGAGTATGCGGTTCCAAAGCTTTCCTCACTGTTTGCAGTTCACACAACTGCAGTTTGCAGTTCCACCCTTGGATTCGCGGTGGATACTGCGTCCATTTGTTATATAGAACCACGTGGGACGGCCGCAGGTGCCTCCTTGCAGTGTTGGTGTCTCCCTTAAAGCCCAGTCACTAAGAGCTCACAGTACAACTTATTGTACATTGATGAAGGTCCTAGACCGAAACGTCTGTATGTATGTACTGCAATTCATTAAAACCACCTTTCTGCATCAGAATCTTTTTGGTGTGTGCCAAGTCTATTTAAATTGAAGTTCACGGATTGGGATCCTACTTGTGCACCACCTCCGTTTACCAGGGTTGTGCCAACGGTTTTGTTCTATGATGGGAGCAAGGCGTTAGTGACTCACTACTCCTCCGGTGTCTGCTGCCGGACATAAAGATCCAATCAACCTCTGGGATCGGGCCCAGACCTTTGCGCTCTGGACTGGAAGGGTTCTCTATCTTTCTTCAACCAACTTCCCACCGTCCTTCTATTCTCCTTCGTTCCGATCTGTTCTATCTCTCTTATGGAAGGTTAGGTTATCAATCTTATCAGTCTCTTTCTCTGTCTTTCTCGTGCCAGCAGCCCAGCTCACTGGGACCTGCTGCAGCACGTCCTTCAGACACCCATCTTCTCTCTTCTCTCTCCTCTGACTAACTACTCCCAACTTTCACTCTTCCCACTCTTTTGTATCATCTCACTCCACCCGCCTCCCAGCACATCTCGTGTTACAAAGCAGGGTTCCACGAGGGGTGCTCTGCTAACCCCCAGCCTGAAGCTGTTAGGTGGCCCCACTGAACTATCCTGTGAGTGGAATGTAGGTGTGGAGTGTGGTCAGGAGTTCCCACCCTACCTGGATGGTGGGGCACTACACCTTAGGAGAAGGTGCAGTACCTCTGTGGCGACTGAAGCCTCAGGGGGGCCACATAAATAAAAACGCTTCAAAAACGCTGTAAAAACGCAATGTGTGAACATAGTCTTATGGTGTTTACTGATCGAGATGATTGTTTTTATATTTTGATAAGAGCTAACTTTTAAAATTTTTTAAGCAACTTTATTTTCAATTGGATACAAGGGGGATAATTTGAACTTTAAGGTATTTTTAAGACTTTTTTTTGCTTTTCAATGTTATTATTAAAAATGTGATTGTCTGATTGCCCATGCTATACAGTCATGGCCAAAAGTATTGACACCCCTGCAATTCTGTCAGATAATACTCAGTTTCTTCCTGAAAATGATTGCAAACACAAATTCTTTGGTATTATTATCTTCATTTAATTTGTCTTAAATGAAAAAACACAAAAAGAATTGTCCTAAAGCCAAATTGGATATAATTCCACACCAAACATAAAAAAGAGGGTGGACAAAAGTATTTGCGAAAAATCATGTGATGCTTCTCTAATTTGTGTAATTAGCAGCACCTGTAACTTACCTGTGGCACCTAACAGGTGTTGGCAATAACTAAATCACACTTGCAGCCAGTTGACATGGATTAAAGTTGACTCAACCTCTGTCCTGTGTCCTTGTGTGTACCACATTGAGCATGGAGAAAAGAAAGAAGACCAAAGAACTGTCTGAGGACTTGAGAAACCAAATTGTGAGGAAGCATGAGCAATCTCAAGGCTACAAGTCCATCTCCAAAGACCTGAATGTTCCTGTGTCTACTGTGCGCAGTGTCATCAAGAAGTGTAAAGCCCATGGCACTGTGGCTAACCTCCCTAGATGTGGACGGAAAAGAAAAATTGACAAGAGATTTCAATGCAAGATTGTGCGGATGTTGGATAAAGAACCTCCACTAACATCCAAACAAGTTCAAGCTGCCCTGCAGTCCGAGGGTACAACAGTGTCAACCCGTACTATCCGTCGGCGTCTGAATGAAAAGGGACTGTATGGTAGGAGACCCAGGAAGACTCCACTTCTTACCCCGAGACATAAAAAAGCCAGTCTGGCGTTTGCCAAAACTTACCTGAAAAAGCCTAAAACATTTTGGAAGAATGTTCTTTGGTCAGATGAGACAAAAGTAGAGCTTTTAGGGCAAAAGCATCAACATAGAGTTTACAGGAGAAAAAAGAGGCATTCAAAGAAAAGTACATGGTCCCTACAGTCAAACATGGCGGAGGTTCCCTGATGTTTTGGGGTTGCTTTGCTGCCTCTGGCACTGGACTGCTTGACCGTGTGCATGGCATTATGAAGTCAGAAGACTACCAACAAATTTTGCAGCATAATTTAGGGCCCAGTGTGAGAAAGCTGGGTCTCCCTCAGAGGTCATGGGTCTTCCAGCAGGACAATGACCCAAAACACACTTCAAAAAGCGCTAGAAAATGGTTTGAGAGAAAGCACTGGAGACTTCTAAGGTGGCCAGCAAAGAGTCCAGACCTGAATCCCACAGAACACCTATGGAGAGATCTAAAAATGGCAGTTTGGAGAAGGCACCCTTCAAATATCAGGGACCTGGAGCAGTTTGCCAAAGAAGAATGGTCTAAAATTCCAGCAGAGCATTGTAAGAAACTCATTGATGGTTACCGGAAGCGGTTGGTCGCAGTTATTTTGGCTAAAGGTTGTGCAACCAAGTATTAGGTTGAGGGTGCCAATACTTTTGTCTGGCCCATTTTTGGAGTTTTGTGTGAAATGATCAATGTTTTGCTTTTTGCTTCATTCTCTTTTGTGTTTTTTCATTTAAGACAAATTAAATGAAGATAATAATACCAAAGAATTTGTGTTTGCAATCATTTTCAGGAAGAAACTGAATATTATCTGACAGAATTGCAGGGGTGTCAATACTTTTGGCCATGACTGTATACACTGATGCCAAAGCATCGCTGTATATTGCAGAAATCACAGTCTCCTGTGGGGTTTCAAAGGAGCTCCGTAATGACAGGCACAGGGGTCATCAGCTGAACCCTTGCTGTCATGGCAACCCATCGGCGACCCGCGATCACATAACAGGTGCGCCGATGGGCAAAAGAATGATGTGCACGCATGTTGGAGGAGCATGTTAAATGCCGCTGTTAGAGATTAACAGTGGCAATTAACATGTGCTATACATTGTAAGACAGATGTCGTGAAGGAGTCTAATACCTGAGGGCCCCCTTCCCCACTGTGTTGTGGGATGACCGGCCCCCATCGAGTTTCCGGGCCAAAACCAGGGGAGCCGTCATCTGGGTTCTGGGGGAAACTGTCCCCGGGGGACAGAGTTCGGGGACGGACCGTTGTGACAGACAGATGAGCTGGGGGAGAGACCAGTATAAAGGAGGCGGGGAATTCCCAGGACGATGACTCAGCAGACTGGGACAGAGGCAGCAGGAGACCGTGGGAGCGACTGAAAGCTAGAGCGACTTACCAGTGCCAGGGAAGACGCTCACTGAGGACTCCAGAGGGACGGCGCCAAGGTGATCATCCGAGACTTGGTGCCCCGCTCCAGCCCGTGGCCACTGCGGCCCCACTTCAACCCGCGGCCTCTCCCGCCCCACCTCAGCCCGCGGCTGCGGCCTACCCGCGGGCGCCTGCCGTCTCACTCCAGCCCGTAGCTGTGGCCTGTTCCCCGCCACCCGCAGCCGCCCTGCTCTCACCAGTGGCCGCGGCAAGTACAGTGCCGTCGGCGGCCACCACTGTCCCTCTCCGGTCCGCAGCAGGGGCCGAGCCTCTGCTGGCCGCGGACTCCCCATCGCAGCTGTCAGCTGCGCAGGTGGCCTGTCATTCGCCACCCCACATCGCTGCTGCTTGCCCTAGTCCGGGGGCTGTGGCCCATCCGTCCAAGGACTCCGCCGGGGCCTGTGGGGCTCCAGTGTCATCAGCGTCAACGCCTCAGCAACTGGGCCCAGCAACTACTACGCCGAAAGACCACCATCCACCATCCCAAACAGCGAGGGACGTCTGGACGGCTAAGTTGACTATATAATTAAGGACCCGTAGTCGGCCATACCGCGGCCCTCTAGTGACCGGCTATTGCCGGAAGTAGTCGTGTTCTACCCGTTTGTGTTTGCTTGTATAGAGCCCCTGCGAGGGCAACCCGTGTTACCCCTTTTGGTGATCAGGCCGTGACTGAGGAAAGTTCCCTCTATTCTTATAAACGTTCTTATAGAAAGCACCAAATTGTCTCACGACTCGTCACTGCGTCCTGCGTACCTGCAAACACCACAGTGTCACCTAACCTTCTGAGGGCCCCCTTCCCCACTATGTCACCTAACCTTCTGAGCGCCCCCTTCTCCACTGTGTCACTTAACCTTCTGAGAGCCCCCTTCCCCACTGTGTCACCTAACTTTCTGAGGGCCCCCTTCTCCACTGTGTCACCTAACTTTCCGAGGGCCCCCTTCCCCACTGTATTACCAAATATTTTGAGGGCCCCCTTCCCCACTGTGTCACCTAACTTTCTAAGGGCCCCCTTCCCCACTGTCACCTAATTTTCTGAGGGCCTCCTTCCCCACCATTTCTATGGGGGACCCCCACATTGTGTCACCTTTAGATTGCATGGGGGCCCCTTCCCCTGTTTCACCTTTAGATTGCATGGGGGCCCCCTCCCCTAATTGCATCAGTGGAGAACTATGCTGCCTGCAGGTATCATATATTTTACTTATAAGTTATACTCACAATGCTGCAGTCATTAATCATAAAGGCAAGCCTCCCAAATGTCCCGTACCCAGCAGGACAGTCCCGATTTTCACAGTCTGCCCCACTGTCCCGGGCAGGAGTTTCCTTTTCCCGCACTGCACTGAGCCGCCATGCCCCCCCCATGCACCGACCCCATCCATTCCTCGCCCTCCCAAAGAGACCCACCGCAGCCCCTCACTCGTAATAAATCCCAGCAGTGATGTCACTAGGCTGTTCTGTGCTCACAGGACCTGTGATGAGGTCACAGGAGGGGAGGAGTCAGGAGTCACATGATCAGGGGCCTCAGTGTATACAGGACTCTGCTGTGCTGGTTGTCATGGTGCTGGATGTTTATGTGTGGGGTCAGGAGGGGTTTACAGTGTGGATGTAGCAGAGCTGTGTGTGTATGAGATGTATGGAGCGGAGCCGTATGTGTACTTGGTGTACGGAGTGGAGCCGTGTGTGTATGAGGTGTACGGAATGGAGCCCTGCGTTTATGAAGTGTGCAGGGTGTACAAAGCGGAACCGTGTGTGTACGGGTTGTACAGAGGTGAGCCGTGTGTGTACGAGGTGTACAGAGCGGAGCCGTGTGTGTACGAGGTGTACGGAGCGGAGCCGCTTGTGTATGGGGTGTACGAAGCGGAGCCGTGTGTATACGACGTGTACAGAGCGGAGCCGTGTGTGTACGAGGTGTACGGAGCGGAGCTATGTGTGTACGAGGTGTACGGAGCGGAGCAGCGTGTGTATGGGGTGTGCGGAGCGGAGCCGCGTGTGTACAAGGTCTACGGAGTGGGGCCATGTGTGTACAATGTGTACGGAGCGGAGCTGTGTGTGTACTTGGTGTATGGAGCGGAGCCATGTGTGTACGAGGTGTACGGAACGGAGCCCTGTGTGTATGAAGTATACGGAGCTCAGCCGTGTGTGTATGGAGCGGAGGTTTACGAAGTGCAGCCATGTGTTTACTGAGTGGAGTCATGTGTGTGCGAGGCATATAAAGCGGAACTGTGTGTGTATGAGGTGTGCGGAGCAGTGCGTGTACAAGGTGCATGGTAGGGAGCATTCATACCTCCCAACCATTCCGGATCCAGCGGGACAGTCCCGATATTGAGAGTCTGCCCCGCTGTCCCAGCCGGGAGCTTACTTTTTCTGCAGACACAGGAGTAAACGGCAGAGCCCCGAGGAGCACTTTAAAACTCGCACGTGACGTTCCACCCGGGAAGTGATGTGCTGGAAGCTGACCAGAAATTAGGTAATTTCTGGTGACGATTGTGACAGAACCATGGAGGCATTTCAGGGAATGCTTCAGATCCATCGTGTCCTTCGACAGCGTGATCACCTTGGAATCAGGGATGCCGGCCATGTGAGCAGATCATGATATGTCCTGCAATGGGAGGCTCAGGTGCGCACTACAATGGGAGCCAGGCTGCTATAGTATCTTCATAGATTTTTTTCTCTCTCTGTTTATTTTTCTCTCTCTCTGTTTTTTCTTTCCCTCTCTAATCTTTCTTTCTTTCTCTCTGTTTCTTTCTTTCTTTCTCTATTCTTTCTTTCTCTCTGTTTATTTCTTTCTCTCTCTGTTCTTTCTTTCTCTCTCTCTGTTCTTTGTTTACCCTCTTTCTTTCTTTCTTTCTTTCTCTCTCTGCTCTCTTTCTTTCCCCTCTTTTTTTCTCTGTTCTTTCTTTCTCTTTCTCTCTCTTTATATCTCTCTCTGTTCTCTCTTTCTTTCCCCTCTTTCTCTCTATCTCTATGTTCTTTCTTTTTTTTCTTTCCACTCTTTCTTTCTTTCTCTCTCTGTTCTTTCTTTCTCTCTCCCTCTCTGTTCTTTCTTTCCTTCTTTCTTTCTTTCTATCTCTCTCTCTCTGTTCTTTGGTTCTGTCCCCTCTTTCTTTCTTTCCCCTTTCTTTTGCTCTCTCTGTTCATTCTTTCTCTCTCTAATCTTTCTTTTTTCTCTCTGTTCTTTCTTTCTTTCCCCTCTTTCTCTCTATCTTTATGTTCTTTCTTTTTTCTTTCCACTCTCTTTCTTTCTCTCTGTTCTTTCTTTCTTTCTCTTTCTTTCTTTCTTTCTTTCTTTCTTTCCTTCCCCTCTTTCTTTCTCTGTCCCTCGCTGTTCTTTCTTTCTTTCCCCTCTTTCTTTCTCTCTCTGTTCTTTTTTTCTGTCCCCTCTTTCTTTCTTTCTTTCTTTCTTTCTATCTTTCTCTGTTCTTTCTTTCTTTCCCCTTTCTTTCTCTTTCTCTATTCTTTCTTTCTCTCTCTGTTCTTTCTTTCTTTCTTTCTCTCTCCTTCTCTGTTTTTCTTTCTTTCTCTCTCTGTTCTTTCTTTCTCTCTCTCTGTTCTTTCTTTCCTCTCTTTCATTCTCCCTCTCTATGTTCTTTCTTTCTTTCTTTCTTTCTTTCCCCTCTTTCTTTCTTTTTTTCATTCTCGCTCTCCATTCTTTCTTTTCTTTCTTTCCCTCTCTGTTCTTTCTTTATCTTTCTTTCTCTCTCTCTGGCTTTCTTTCTTTCTTTCTCTCTCTGTTCTTTCATTGCCCTCTTTCTTTCTCTCTCTGTTCTTTCTTTCCCCACTTTCTCTTTCTTACTTTCTTTCTTTCTTTCTCTGTTCTTTTTTCCTGTCCCCTCTTTCTTTCTCTCTCTGTTCTTTCTTTCTCTCTTTGTTCTTTTCTTTCTTTCTCTCTTTGTTCTTTCTTCCCCTCTTTTTTTCTCTCTCTCTGTTCGTTCTTTCTTTGTTTCTCTCTTTCTCTCTCTCTGTTCATTCTTTCTTTCCCCTGTTTCTTTCTCTCTCTATTATTTCTTTCACTCTCTGTTCTTACTTTCCCCTCTTTCTCTATCTCTATTATTTCATTCTTTCTTTCTCTGTTCTCTCTGTTCTTTCTCTCTTTGTTTGTTCTTTCTTTCTCTCACTGTTCTTTCTTTCGCTCTCTGTTCTTTCTTTTCCCTCTTTCATGCTCTATCTCTGTTCTTCCTTTCTCTCTCTGTTCTTTCTTTCTCTCTCTGTTCTTTCTTTCTTTCCTCTGTATCTTTCACTCTCTCTGTTCTTTCTTTCATTCCCCTTTCTTTCTCTCTCTCTCTGTTCTTTTTTCCTGTCCCCTTTTTCTTTATCTCTCTGTTCGTTCTTTCTTGGTTTCTTTCTTTTTCTCACTCTGTTCTTTCTTTCCCATTTCTTTCTCTCTCTCTGTTCTTTCTTTCTTTCCCCTCTTTCTTTCTTTCTTTCTCTATCTATGTTCTTCCTTTCTCTCTCTGTTCTTTCTTTCTCTGTTCTTTCTTTCCCCTCTTTATTTCTTTCTCTCTATTCTTTCTTTCTCTCTGTTCTTTCTTTCTCTCTCTGTTCATTCTTTCTCTCTGTTTTTTCTTTCTCTCTCTCTGTTCTTTCTTTCCCCTCTTTCTTTCTCTCTCTGTTCTTTCTTTGTTTCTTTTTTCTTTCTCTGTTCTTTCTTTCTCTGTTCTTTCTTTCACTCTCTGTTCTTTCTTTCTCTCTCCCTCTCTGTTCTTTCTTTTTTCCCCTCTTTTTTTCTCTCTCTGTTCTTCCTTTCTCTCTCTGTTCTTCCTTTCTCTCTCTCCTTTTTTTCTTTCTTTCTTTCTTTCTCTATTTTCTTTTTTTCTCTCTCTCTGTTTTCTTTATTTTCCTCAGTACCAGTCAGTGTGCCCACAGTACCAGCCACTGTGCTCATAATGCCAGCCACTGTGCCCTCAGTACAGTCAGCAATGCTAAATGGGTGCGGTTGTGGGGTGGACATAGGTGTGACTAGTTGTGAAATGGGTGTGGATGGGGTGTGGCCTAAAATTTGCCTTGGTGCGCTGTGCGTGCAGCACCCTTTTTCCCTCTTTCCCTTCTTCAAAAGCTGGGAGGTATGATAAAGGTGGTCCCTCAGCTCCTCTATGATATTGCTGTGCTAGTGTGCTGCTTGAGTGCTTTGGCAGAATAGCCAATCAATCACAGCACAGCTCATTGCCTAAGCTGTGCTGTGAGGTCACACAAAAGAAAACTAATGCTGATTGGTTGCATGTCAGCCAATCAGCATTAGTCCACCTGACCACCTCTGGAAGAGTCAGAGACCCAGGCAACTTGGCAAGAACAGTGAGGTGACTGCCTTGCGGAGAATGACATTCTAAGCATGTCAAGATGAGGAGACTTAAAACCGCAATCCTCCTCTGGGAAATATGCTAGTTATGCAAATTGTCTCTTCAGAGAGGAAGAGGACTAGAACTCTAGTGCCACCTACTGGAAGTAGCAATCCTAGAATGCTTAGTTGTGGCTTTAAGTCTCCTCATCTCGACATGCTTAGCATGTCATTCTCCGCTAGGAGAAATGATACTTCATGGATATCGGTCAGACGCCTCTCACACAGCCAAACCAGATCTCACACTTTGCACTGACGAGGGGCAGTACCCCGAAACACAGTGCCTGCAAATTGAGATTCTGGCTTGGCTTTTATCCTAAGTCATCGTTAAAGGGTCGACATTGACTTCTAGGATTGCTACTGCCAGTAGGTGGCACTAGAGTTCTAGTCCTCTTCCTCTCTGAAGAGACAATTTGCATAATTAGCATCTCTTCTCTCTGACTCAGCTTCACAGTCAGCTGTGTGGCTCTGACTGTGCAGGCTGAGGTGAGGTGGAGGATGGCACTCTGCATCTGCAGTGCAAACACACTGTGCACAGCTCACCGCTTAGTCAATAAAGGCTGGCAGTAGCAGCAGGTGATGTGAAAGAGCTGCCTTGCGGCTACAGTGTTCGCATCATTTGCACAGCTTACTCGCAGCTGCCGGCTATAGAATAAAGTGTGCACCGCTCGGTGCACATTATTGGCATGCAAGGCAGGGCAGGGACTAATGAAGGAGACAGGAGCTGGGGCTGGGGCCCACCAGAGGATTCTCCTGTGTCTGGTGCCTCAGTCTGACCCTGCCTGTCACTGTTATTCCAGCCCAGTAGGCTTGGACTACATCCCAAATTTCTTTGGCATTTGTTGGCTTTGCCTCAGAAACAGCTTTTTGATGTCACCACACAAGTGTTTTATCAGATTAAGGTCCGGGGATTGGGCTGGCCACCTCATAACCTCAATTTTGTTGGACTGGAATCAAGATTTTGCTCATTTACTGGTGTATTAGTGTCGCTGTCTTAATGAAACCATCACTGGAGCTGCTGAAACCCCCCAACCTACTTCTTCCCCACCATCCTGTAGAATATAAGCGCAAGGGCAGGGTCCTCTCCCCTCTGTATCAGTCTGTCTTTGTTAGTTTGTTCACTCTAAGTGATATCTGTAATTTGTATGTAACCCCTTCTCATGTACAGCACCATGGAATCAATGGTGCTTTATAAATAAATAATAATAATAATAATAATAATAATAATAATAATAATGATGAAACACCCATTTCATGGGCACATCCTCTTCAAGTATTTTAATGTATGCTAACTGGTCCATGATCTCTGGTATGAGGTAAATAGGTCCGGCACCATAGTAAGAGAAACATGCCCATATCATGATGCTTGCACCACCATGCTTCACTGTCTTCAGAGTGTACTGTGGCTTGAATGTAGATTTTGGGGATCGTATGATGAACTGTCTGCTGCCCTTGGACCCAAAAAGAACCATTTTACTTTCATGAGTCCACAGAAAGTTTCTCCATTTCTCTTTAGGCCAGTTGATGCGTTCTTTGGCAAATTGTATCCACTTCAGTATGTCTTTTTTTAACAGTGGGACTTTGCACGGACTTATTGCTAAGAGATTAGCTTCACGCAGGTGTCTTCTGTCACTGTACTCACAGGTAACTTGAGACTGTCTTTGATCTTCCAAGAGCTGATCATTGGCTGAGCCATTGCAATTCTGGTTAGTTTTCCATCCATTGGTATGGTAGTCTTCCGTTTTCTTCTATGTGTCTCTGGTTTGGCTTTCCATTTTAAAGCATTGGAGATCATTTTAGCTTAACAGTCTATCAATGTTTGCACTTCTTTTTAAGTTTTACCCTCTCCCATCAACTTTTTAATCAAAGCACGCTGTTCTTCTGAACAATGTCTTGAACAACCCATATTTTTCAGGTTTTTAAGGAGAAATGCATGTACAACATGTCCTGGCTTCACCCTTACATAAGGACCACCTGATTCCCACCTGTTTCTTCACAGAATGATAGAACTCATTAATTGAACTCCACGCTGCTATTATTCTGAGCACACACCCTCATCTTAATTAATTATTCTAATACACAGACTCAAAAACATGCAGATCATGAATGCGGAGTCTGGTGGTTCTCTTAGAATCTACTGCACCAACTGGTAAATTGTGTGACATGTGGTAGTATAATTTATATCAAAAACAGTGATTATTCTCGTCAGTGATATTGGACTGCTATTATTTTGAACACTGCTGTGCATGCTTCACCTCACATACTTTAAGAACAGACAGACCCTCTGTTAATAGAAGGCATTCAGAGGTAAAAATGTTTTTGAAGTCATCTCATTCCATTTTCAGACCTGACAGCCAATGCAGTTTTTATTACGGTTTTACGTTCCGAGAAACCCTTTAGCATAGCTTTCTTCAGTGTAGCCAAGGGCCACGGGACACTGCAAGAATGCGACATGTCTTGTCCAAGATTAATCCTTTCCTCCCTGAGTGCTACCAACTGAGTAACATTCCTACCTAAAACATGCTGGAATATACAAGTTCTAGGAATTCAGATCTGTCTCATTGATCTGAAAATAACCACACTGTCAGTAGAATGACATGTGCCTGTGCGACCGTCTTTATATAAACTCGAGTGATGAGCCAGGCGACTGATCAGTGCTATAAACACTCCTCATCCATGCTGGTTACAAATAATACTAGATTTGCGCACTGCAAGGTCCTAACCTTGGATCATGCATGGTTATTAAGACACATAGGTCTCAATTCATCATTTGTGATATTAATAAAATGACTTTTCCTTTTTTTTGCCATGCAGTATTTGCTGATGCTTGTGCACCAAATTGTTCAAAATGTCACACATAGTTCATGAACTTGACACAAAATGAAAATAAGCTCTATATTTTTGTCATTAACCATTTTTTGTGACTTTAAAATGTTATCAACTGCTACTGTAAGTGGAGTCCAGGACTGTAGTCGTGACCCAAGATACCGCATCATCTGTGTCCCAACCTTCCCCTACAGAAAACTGTATTCTTCTTCTCAGCACACCTGCATCTCCAAATTCAAGTCCCCCGGGTACTTCCCAGGCGACAACAGTCCCTCTTTCAGGCGACCCCCAGTAATGGAGACACAGTCCAGGATAACTTGAACATTCTCTTTACTTAATACTTCACACGTTACATCCACAGTAGGCACATCATGTAATTCACTTGTTTCCTTATCTTTTTCTGCGTTGCTGTCACTTCTGTGCAGTACACGCCCAGACCGGACCGTCCTAGACTGCTCCCCAGTTCCTTCCTGGCCCAACCTTACCATGATAACAATTCCTTTTGCCTGTTTCACCCCAGACTCGAAATCATCAGTCACCAGGTTTGGTTGCCTCTGGTAAAGCATCCGGCCCGTCTGTACTGAACTTGTCGAAGCTCCAACTTCCTTCATCTCCTCAGTCCAACCGACTCCTGCCCTAAAAGCATCTGCCCAGGCGATGAGTCGCCACATCTTTCCTCTCCTATTCTGGCCCACTGCTATGATACACAGTGGCCGTGGATAACATGGGCTGCAGCGATTTAACATTACGTAGCTGCCGAGCTGTCTGGGCCTATAGCCCATGTGGACACTTGGGCACCCTGGCCCCGTCTCCCCTAACTTTCTAGAAACTCCTGTCTTACCACCCGGCAGCCCCTCCTACACTTAACCCTCTATAACCATCCTATAAACTATACCTACAGTGCACACTAGTGTGCCCCCCATCTAGTGGTCCATAAAGGAACTACACTTACCCTTGTCTATAAGTACTATAATACTAAGGTGCCCTCCTCTAATATCCCAAAAGGATGCACCTTACTTTCCCTAAACTGTACATAAACATTAGTACACATCACATATATTATATACAGTATTTCACTAAAGGAACACAACACAATATAATACAGTTCTCTATAGAATGGTAACACATGTATAAATGTGGCAGTACCATAAATGTGAGCGATAATACATCTTGCTATGTAGCAGTACCGTAAATATTTATCATAGACATTATCAACTTTAGCATATGTAAACAACAGATGTAACACAATTAAAGGAGGGGAAGCAAGGAGGCAATTCTATTTCACCCTCTTACACTACAAAGTAAAAACTCTGCCAGCATGTTTACTCTAGGCTGCTACCAAAAAATATGACATCTGGAAAAAGTCACAGTTCATTGATGTCTATTCCAATTTCCATAGGTAAAAAAATATTCTAGAAGAGTGGAGAAACAATGATGGTTCGATTCAGGGCTATACTATAGGAGATAAAATATCATGGCAGTGCATTGGGAAAAGACGTACGGTTCTAATGCAATGTTGTGATAACTGGCCAACATAGCTTGAGCTATACTTAAAGGAGAGTGGGTACATTATATACACATACAGACAAACACAAACAAAATGAAATAATGAAAATCTGACATTGATTTTGAATTGGGTTCATCAGAAAAATGTAAAAAAAAACTATGGAAATGGCCTGGACAAAAATGATTGTACACTTAGAAAAGAGTGAAAATAATTTAACCATATGGACATGTTTAACTAATGTTTGTTCTGTAATTAGCATGATAGGTGTCTACAAACTTTAAAAAGGCAAAATGAATGATTAGAAGGGTGAAAAGTAGTCATTGTGCTGTTTGGTATCATGGTCTGTGCTACACTGAACATAGACCAAAGAAAGCCAAGGAGAGAGTTGTCTCAAGAGATTAGAAAGAAAATTATAGATAGCCTTAATAAGTTTATGTGCCCACGATGCGATTTTTAAGCATTTTTGCTGCGATTTTCGGCTTGAAAACGCAGCAAAAATGTTTAAAAATCTTGTGCAGAACGCCCCCCATGCATTCCTATGGCATTCCGCACATGCTGTGCTAATGCTGCGCTTTTTTCCGCGGCGGAAACGCATCTCGGAGAAAATCGCAGCATGCTCATTCTTTTGTGCAGAATCGCAAAGAATTGCCGCGATTCCACACCCATAGGAATGCATGAGAATCGCTTACTTCCCGCATGTGGCTATGCCCACCATGCGGGAAGTTAAGCGTCTCATGTGCGGTTGGTACCCATGGTGTGGAGGAGAGGAGACTGTCCTCCAGGCCCTGGGTACCATACCCCTGTAAAAAAAAGAATAAAAAATAAAAAATCGGGGTATATTTACCTTCCGACGTTCCGCGCTGCATTCCCGGGCCTCAGCGTTCCCAGTAATGCCTTGCGGCAAGGTCCTGTGATGACGTAGTTTCGTGTGACTCTAGCGGTCTCGCGAGATCGCTATAGTAACGCGAGACCAACGTCATCACAGGTCTCGCAAGGCATTACTGGGAACGCTGTGGCCCGGGATGGCAGCGCAGGACGTCGGATGGTAAATATACCCCGATTTTTAATTTTTTTTTATCATTTTTAACATTCTATCTTTTACTATTGATGCTGCATAGGCGGCCTCAATAGTAAAAAGCTGCTCACACTTGTCAAACACTATGTTTGATGAGTGTGACCAACCTGTCAATCACTTTCCAAGCGATGCTTCAAATCGCTTGGAAAGTGCTTGAGAAAATCGCGGCAAAATTGCGAACAGAATCGCGGTAAAATCACGGTAAAATCGCGAAGGAAAAAAACGCGCAATTTCTGGTAAGGAGTCCGGTTTTTAGTGTGCGTTTTAAAACGCTACGTGGGCCCATAGCCTTAAAGGGACTCTGTCAGCACAAACCAAATAAGTGCTCGGTGCATCACGATGGGACCAGTCATTTAAATACACCTTCCCACCTGCTTGTTTTCCATTAATCTCCGCTCTTCTCTGGCTCTATGAAGCCAGGGCTGTCAATTAAAGAAGAGAAGTGGTGGTGTAGATTGAGAGAAAGGAAGCAGGTGGGAAGCTGTATTTAGAAAATCTGTCAGCATGATTTTTCAGTATAAAAGGTGCTGTTAATGCTCATTACATTGATATCTTTGTTGAAGAAATGCACTTTGTTGTTCTTCTTTAATCACCATGTAAAGTTTTCTGCTAATTAGATTTCAATGCACAAAGGGTGGACTATACACTGGGTCTTCCCCTCCCCTCAGCTCTGCCTGCCCCAGTCTTTGGAGTCTCAGCAGTGACCTGTCACTCATAGGAGGCAGATTAATTATTCAAAGACAATAGGCAGGTAGAGGGGCAGGGGAATCACATACAGGGAGGAGACCCAGTATATAGTCAAGCATCTATGCACCCAACACTAATTAAGAGAAAACTTCAAATGGTGAGTAAAGAAGAACAAAGCTGATTTCTTTACCCAAAGATATGGCTGTAATCAGTTTTACAGCCATGTCTTTGCTTTACATTAAAAAATTGTGCTTTAAGTGATTGGTCTTTAAAGGTAAACGCTACAGTGAAGGAAATAAGTATTTGACCCCTTGCTGATTTTATAAGATTTCCCACTGACAAAGACATGAACAGTCTATAATTTTAAGGGTAGGTTAATTTTAACATTGGGAGAGAATATCAAAAATAAAATCCAGAAAATCACATTGTATAAATTATATACATTTATTTGCATTTTGCAGTGAGAAATAAGTATTTGATCCCCTACCAAACATTTAGGGTATGTTTCCACTTGCCGGATTACATCCGGATTAGCTGCGGGTTCAACACACCGTACAGCCGCAGCGTTTAATCCGCAGCGTCCAGTTGTTACAGCATAGTGGAGGGGATTTTATGAAATCCAGTCTCCACTATGTGTGCGAACACGCATCCAGCGTTTCCGGACATGCGGCGCGTCTGTTTACCTTGCGGAGATGCTATGTATATGATGCGGCGATTCCGGAAGTGTTCAATGAGCACATCCAGAATTACCGTGCGTACTAGGGTGACCGCAAAAAATCGATGTCGGAATTTTGTCCGTCTGGACCCCACAAAACGATTCCCATTTCCAGATATTGAGATAGCCAAAATTTGAGCTCGATCAAACGACGTTAACCCGTGCCGCTCGTCGCTCAAAGTTTGAAAAAATCCAAATTGAGGTATTTTAAGATTTAGGTATTTTGCATAGTCTGTTAGACTATAAAGAATGTGACAACAACATTGCAGAAATAGCCCTGACCAAATTTTCGAACCATTTGTGGTATTTGAATGCAGAGTTGGTGGGATTATCGTTTTTTGATCCCACCATTACAGACAATGAAAAGTTGTTAATGGCTAATAAATTGCTCAGTAGCACAGATGAACCATCAGAGCACGCTAGGGTTGTAAATCCAAAAGTTAGGAAAGAAAAATTAAAAGAGGTAGGAAGTAACCGACTTTAACGACCTTCTGACAAAAGATGAAGAACAAAAGCAATATGTCCTGCAAGTTGTAAGCAAATGCCGAGCATTATATTCTGACGTTTCAAAAACTACTTTAACAAAAGCTCTAGAATAGATTAGATAACTATGTAAAATTATCAACTCATGTAGGTTAGCGTGCTCTGATGGTTCACTGTGCTACTGAGCAATTTATTAGCCATTAACAACTTTTCATTGTCTGTAATGGTGGGATCAAAAAACGATAATCCCACCAACTCTGCATTCAAATACCACAAATGGTTCGAGAATTTGGTCAGGGCTATTTCTGCAATGTTGTTGTCACATTCTTTATAGTCTAACAGACTGTGCAAAATACCTAAATCTTAAAATACCTCAATTTGGATTTTTTCAAACTTTGAGCGACGAGCGGCACGGGTTAACGTCGTTTGATCGAGCTCAAATTTTGGCTCTCTCAATATCTGGAAAGGGGAATCGTTTTGTGGGGTCCAGACGAACAAGATTCTGACATTTTTTCCCCCCCATATGAGATCCGGTCACCCTAGTGCGTGCAGAAGGGGTCGGCGCTTTGAGTGGAGCAGGGTTTCTGATCACATTTACTATACACTGTTTTGGGTCAATATGACCCGACCTATTAAAATGTTGATTTTAGCTACTGTGTTTTATTTGAGTACCTTTTTCATTATTAAACTGAATGTAAATATGGTTGATCATAAACAAATGAAAAATGAAACTAAAACGTAATTTTTATTTATTTTTTTTAGACAAAGGTTACACGGGCTGTTTGCAATTATGTTCACTTTATAGCATTCTGCACACAAATAACAAACATGCTTTAGACTTCAATTACTATAACATGAAATCTAACTAAAGATAACTTTGTGTTAACAATACTTTATAAAACAAATGAAAAATAATGAAAACTTCAGGTTTTTCTTTTTTATCTCTAAAATGGTTAAACATTAAAAAGGTTCCTGTAGTTTTACATTGAACACAATAACAAAACACACGTCCTTTATATAGAAATTTTGTACACACAGCACATGTCACATTTGTCTTATTGTCATAAGAAGATGGACAGAAGCTACATCTCTTCCTTTTTTGGCTGGTAGCTGTGCTGGTAGAGTCTCTTTTTTGAGCATGCTGCTGGACACTCTTCACAATGGCTGCTGCTCCTTCACTTCTGGGGTTTAATTTTCTGGCTTCGATATACGGCCTAACTAGGGATCTTCCTAATTCTTTAGTAAAAATTCTTCTTTTATGCAGCTTATTTCCGTTCCAATTGGGGTCGATTTCTCTCCATAAAACAAATGCATTGTATGCCGAAACATCCAGAATGTTGTAAAATATTATCATTGACCAACGATTAGTTTTGCGTTTGCATGTGTAAGTTGATATTGCTTGATCAAGTGTATCAACTGCCCCTTTTGTGGCATTATAATCTACAGTATAAGCCATATTTTGCTGGCTTACTCAGTATGTATTGTTTAAACGGGCACCTACCTTGGAATGCCACCAGTTGTTCATCGGCAGTTACAGCTTCACCAATATTATATCATTTTGGTAGAATCTCTACCCATTTATTCCAAACATTTCTGATAGGGGTTAGTTTATCTTTAGCTCCTCTGTTTTATTATCAAACCTCAGTACTCTAGAAATCCCTTGAAACCTTTCATGAGACATTGTAGCTCTACATATGTGGAGACCGGTTTCGGAATTCCACAAACTTTTAGTTGATTCACCATAAGACTTGTATACTCCTACTAAAAGAAGTAAACCAATATAAGCATTTAGAGCTGTCACATCTAATTTGTTCCATTTATCACCATAAACTCGTTGTCCCTCAATGTTTGTCATTCTCTTACAGAATTGAAAGAGAAATGACTGGATGAGTACTGGCTCGCTGATAAGAACAGTGAAACCTCCACCCTTTTGAATAATGAGATGAAGTATTGAGGAAAACAAATAAATTTTGCAGGCAGAAATAATTAGTGACCTGCTGAACAGTATAAAATGTTATCGGGTTATATTGACCCAAACAGTACAAGTGTGACAATCAGCGTGTAGCAAAAAGTAAAAAAATGCGGAAAAGTCAATTAATCACAAGTTTCAGATCCACACAATAATCTGGAGGGTCTCAAATTTCATTTAATTTCATATGGATCAGAAAAGAACAGCAGGGTTAAATAGTCACCTTTATAAAAGGTTCCTGTCCACAGACTCAATCAGTTAGACCCTATCCTCTACAACATGGGCAAGACCAAAGAGCTTTCTAGGGATGTCATGGACAAGATCATAGACCTGCACAAAGCTGGAATGGGCTACAAAACCATACGTAAGGTGCTGGGTAAGAAGGAGACAACTGTTGGTGCAATAGTAAGAAAATGGAAGAAATATAAAATGACTGTCAATCGCCATCGATCTGAGGCACCATGGAAAATCTCACCTCGTGGGGTATCCTTGATTATGAGGAAGGTGATAGATCAGCCTAAAACTACACAGGGGGAACTTGTCAATGATCTCAAGGCAGCTGGGACCACAGTCACCAAGAAAACCATTGATAACACATTACGCCGTAAAGGTTTAAAATACTAAAGTGCCCGCAAGGTACCTCTGCTCAAGAAGGCACATGTGCAGGCCCGTCTAAAGTTTGGCAGTGAACAACTGGATGATTCGGTGATCAAATGGGAGAAGGTGCTGTGGTCAGATGAGACAAAAATTGAGCTCTCAGGCATTAAACCAATTCGCCGTGTTTGGAGGAAGAGAAATGCTGCCTATGACTCAAAAAACATCATCCCCACTGTCAATCATGAAGGTCTAAACATTATGTTTTTGGGGTGTTTCTCTGCTAAGGGCACAGGACTACTTCATCACATCAATGGGAGAATGGATGGAGTCATGTACCGTAAAATCCTGAGTGACAACCTCCTTCCGCCAGGACATTAAAAATGGGTCGTGGCTGGGTCTTCCAGCAAGACAATGACCCAAAACATACAGCCAAGGCAACAATGGAGTGGTTAAAAAAGAAGCACACTAAGGTCATGGAGTGGCCTAGCCAGTCTCCAGACCTTAATCCTATAGAAAACTTATGGAGTGAGTTGAAGCTCTGAGTTGCCAAGCGACAGCCTCAAAATCTTAGCGAGGATCTGCAAAGGGGATTGGACCAAAATTCCTCCTGACATGTGCGCAAACCTCATCATCAACTACAAAAAACATCTGACGCTGTGCTTGCCAAAAAGGGTTTTGCCACCAAGTATTAAGTCTTGTTTTCCAGAGGGATCAAGTACTTATTTCTTACTACAAAATGCAAATAAATTTATATAATTTATACAATGTGATTTTCTGGATTTTATTTTTGATATTCTATCTCTCAATGTTAAAATTAAGTTACCCTTAAAATTATAGACTGTTCATGTCTTTGTCAGTGGGCAACCTTACAAAATCAGAAAGGAATCAAATAATTATTTCCTTCACTGCATAAGACAATCTCCAAAGAGTTTGATGTTTCTGTTACTACAGTTACACATATTATGCAGAAGTTTAAGGTATATGAGACTCCACAAAAACTTATGCCATTCCCTGACTATACACTTTATGCAGAGTTCTTGTGTATAATGTCACTGTTGAGTCACTGCATTACCTGTACACTATACACTGTGAGGAGCTTGCCACTTATTAAATACTATAGGCTGAATGCACGTAGAGTGGAGTCCACAGCTCTACAGGATGCTGAATTTTTCCAGTACGGAGCACCGGTTGCGTCAATATTATTGCACTTTATTAGAGATTTGCTTGCTTGTCAGTTTAGCTGGATGAATCAATGTCTCCATTCAGTAACAGTAAGCAGAGGAAGACATGCAGGCTAGATCTTATGAATACATAAGGCCAAACCCTAGAGTAGCAGTCAAGGAACTCTATCATTCCATTGTGCTCCCAGCCTCTAGTCTTATTGTGTGCATAGGGATTGCAGACCTAAGGAAGTCATCACCACAGGGGGTCTCATGTGCAGTTCCAGGTGATGGGCTTATGCAATATACTTCATTCTTTGAGCCAAAAGCAAATGTTTAAGGGGGAGGGAGGAAAAGGAGCCACATGTTTAGTCAGGAGTTGAGAGAGTGACTTTGAAGAAAGAGGATCGAGGATGACATCTTGGCGCACATGGATAAATGGCCTATGGAGTTTGGAGATCGGGTGTTGGCAGCAGAGATATCCATGAGCTACGGTCAGAACATCCATCGCCTGGAGGAACATAGGCAGTGACTGCACACTATACCGTCTGGAGATACCAAAAGCTGCGGGCCAACCAAAAGTTGTGAGACAGTGGGTAGCGCCTGATACAGTGGCAGTGTAACTACCGATCTCAGGTTGGGAACTCATGGACTGAGGACATTGTATTTTGGCCATCAACCTGGATTTGATGTATAACCATGGACGTAAGGCATAAAAAATAAAGGGAAAGGTAATACAGGGATCACCAGTGACATTATACACAGGAGCTCTGTATATAATGCCTGTGTACAGGTAATACAGTGATCACTAGCGATATTATACATAAGAGCTTTGAATATAGTGTCAGTGTACAGGTAATACAGTGATCACCAGTGACATTATACATGGAAGCTCTGTATATAGTGTAGTGTACAGGTAATACAGTGACCACAAGTGACATTATGTACAGGAGCTCTGTATATAGTGTAGTGTACAGGTAATACAGTGACCACAAGTGACATTATGCACAGGAGCGTGTGTATATAGAGTCAGTGTACAGGTAATACAGTGTTTAGCAGTGACATTATACACAGGAACTCTGTAGAAACTATATAGTATAAGTGTAGTAAGTGTGCAAGTAACACAGTGACATATCAGTGACGTCTGTAGTTGAAGTGATTATTTTTGCTTTTCTTCTTCATTCAGCGCACAACACCATCATTTCTTCCAGCCAGGACTGGTCTCTGCAGAAAATAACACACAGTCATCTTTCGCTGATCGCTTCTACATCACATTCCCCACTTTTTCCCCAACTTCTACACCTCACCAGATGAAGAAAAGAAACGACATAGTGCTGCCCTGCAAAGTAACAGGAACAATGCATTGAAAGCAGAATATTCAAAAATAAAATACATCATCACAGTAAAAATATCCCTAAATTATTCCCTACAGTAATAATGTCCCCTACCTTGGCCCCACATGTCTCCAGCCTGGTCCCCACATGTCCCCATCCTGGTGCCCACATGTCTCTATCCTGACCCCATATGTCTCCATCCTTGTCACCCTTATGTGTCTGTCAAGGCTCCATATGTGCTTCTGATGACACACATTCAGTTAAAAAATGCGGACCAGGAAACCTGATCGGGACACCACTTCTTGCTGGTTCAGGGATCCACCTGGTGGAACTGGGGAGAACTGCCTGAATCCTACCACTGGTTAAAAAGGCTGTCCAGTCTAGAATGACCAGTCTACAGCCAATCTATGTGACTGCAGACTTGTGAATCCTCCTAGTGCATGCGCTGCAAGAATTCGCCAGTATCTGCACAGGGAATGGCGGTCATGTGACTGCATGTACAGTGGCATGCAAAATTTCACCCCCTTGGATTTTTACCTATTTTGTTACATTACAACCTGTGTTTAAATATTTTTGTAATCTGATTTGTGTGTTATACATCAGCACTAAATACAGCTCTGGCAAAAATTAAGAGATCACTGCACAATTTTATAAAAATTGGCTTCTCTACATGTCTGAAAGCCATTCCATTCGAGTGTCAGTTGAATTCCAACCAGAGAACACCTCATTCTACTTAATGTGCTTCTGATTAAGTGATCACCTGAACCAAATCTTATTTAATGAAGGAAAGTATAAAAAACCTTGCTGTGGTGTTCACAATCCTCTTGCAATAGGACAAGCTGGATGGCAAAATAACTGCTAGTAATATCCCAAAAGTAATAGGAATGAAAAAATAACTTTTAACCATGCCAAAGGAGTTGAAAAGAAAAGTCTTGAGTGAGGAAAAGAAGGGCTCCATTCCAGCTTTACTAGCAATGGGAAACACTGAGCGTAATGTTGCCTCCATCCTTAAAATTTCTAACACTGCTATCCATTACAACAAGATCAAGCAGCAGACATTTGGGACAATGAAGCTACAGACTGGCAGAGGGCGAAAATGACTCTCCACTTACCGGGATAATAATAATGTTTATTTTTATATAGCGATAACACATTCCACAGCGCTTTACAGTTTGCACACATTATCACCACTGTCCCCGATGGGGCTCACAATCTAAATTCCCTATCAGTATGTCTTTGGAATGTGGGAGGAAACCGGAGTGCCCAGAGGAAACCCACGCAAACACGGGGAGAACATACAAACTCCTTGCAGATGTTGTCCTTGGGGGGATTTGAACCCAGGACCCCAGCGTTGCAAGGCTGCAGCGCTAACCACCGAACCACCATGCCACCCTGAGGATGACCGTCATCTTATTCAAATGTCACTCAGCAACCACAGGATGACATCAAGTGACCTACAAAACGAATGGCAATTGGCAACTGGGGTGAAGTGCACAGCAAGAACAGTTCGTAACAGGCTCCTAGAGGGAGGACTCAATTCATGTAAAGGTAGAAAAAGCCTTTCATCAATGAGAAGCAAAGGAGAGCCAGGCTGAAGCTTGCCAAAGACCATAAGAATTGGACCATAGAGGACTGGATTAAGGTAATCTCTGATGAGACTAATTTTCAGCTTTGCCCAACAACTGGTTGTCTAATGGTTAGACGGAGACCTAGAGAGGCGTGCAAGGCACAGTGTCTTGCACCCACTGTGAAATTTGGTGGAGGTTCGGTGATGATCTGGGGATGCTTCAGCAAGGCTGGAATTGGGCAGGTTAATCTTTGCAAAGGATGAATCAAGCCACATACAAGGTTATCCTGTAAAAACAGTTGATTCCTTCTGCTCAGGCAATGTTCCCCAACGTTGAGGACTGTTTTTTCCAGCAGGACAATGTGCCACTCCACATAGCTAGGTCAATGAATGCGTGGATGAAGGACCACCATATCAAATCTCTGTCCTCGCCAGCCTAATTTCCAGACCTGAACCCCATTGAAAACCTCTGGAATGTAATCAAGAGGAAGATGGATAGTCACAAGCCATCAAACAAAGTAAAACTGCTTAAATTTTTGTACCAGGAGTGGCATAAGGTCACCCAAAAGCAATGTGAAAGACTGGTGGAAAGCGTGCCAAGACGCATGAACTTGTTTTCTTAGCATTATTTGAGGTCTGCAAGCACTGCATTTTTTTTGTTATTTTGTTGGTTTTTTGTTATTCTGAAAATGAATACAAAATTTAGTGCTTGGAAATTCAAAGACACGTTGTCAGTAGTTTAGAATAAAAGAGCAATTTGCATTTTATTCAAAAATATACCTATAAAGAGAAAAATCAGACAAACTGAAAATTTTGCAGTGGTATCTTAGTTTTTGCCAGAGCTGTAGTCTAAGTTGGTGAAGTGAAGTGACGTGAGAAAATATAGGCATAGCTGTCACAAAAGGCTAGGGTACAAGCAGTCTCTGGAAGGACGGGGCCAGACGTGACCGTTTCTGCTCACGCGTCACTTGTCTGGTCTGTTCCTGAAACCCGAGCATGGAAGATGCAGCAAAAGACTAATGAACTGGCTCATCAAAGACCTTACAGACATCCTGCAGATCCAAGGTCACAGGATCCCCTCTCCCCTCACAAGGGGAGAGGTCCTCTCCCGCTAGGTAGGACATCAGGAATCCTACTTTAATTCTATCAGAGGGAAACTGCTTGGCCAATAATTGATAATGCTGCGTGCACTTTTTAAGGAACCCATGGCACTGTTTAGGATCCCTGATGTAATGTGATAGAGCAGACAGATTCAGCTGCAGTAGAGTACGGTAAGTTTCAAGCCGAGCAGTTAACGGTGCATTTCCTGCAACTTGGGCTGTAGGGGACAAAGTAGTTGACATCAAGGCCTACAATCAGACATCCGTTGTCTGCAAATAGGCCAATTTTTTTCACTGCTGATCTTGCTGGAGGGACAACTCTTGATTAGTGTTGAGCATTCTGATACCGCAAGTATCGGGCGATATTCATGGTATCGGAATTCCGATACTTTTAGCATATCGAATACCAGAATCGGAAGTTCCCATAATGCTATGAGCCAGTTTGATTTGATTCAGCCAATGACAATCCTCAGAAGTGTGGGCACATCCTGTTAGGCATGTAGGCATGTTAAGTAATGGCATGGCTGTGATTGGCTGCTGAAATGATGTCATGATGCACTATAAAAGCTGCCGCCGCCATTTTGGGTTCACTCTGCTGTGAATTCAGTAAGGGACAGGCTGCTGTTCAAGACTCTGAGGGACAGTTAGAGATAGCGATTTTCCAAATCATATTGTGCTTTACCCAGGCTACATAATAAACCACTGTAGCTTTCTTTTGCCTTGCAGCAGTGTTCACAGCTGTCTGCAAGGTCTGTGTGAGTGCAGCTCACGCTGTGTAGTGTGTCCTGCAGCCACGTCTGGTTGTAGGCCGCTCAGCGTGTGTCTCTGCCTCATACATATTTTTCTTTTTTTGCTGCTCATTTTTCATTCTCCTATTAGTGTGCATCCATCCATATCCATCTACATTGGTTGGTTGCAAACACTATAGGAGTAGACAGCGGAGCCTCTCTGCAGCCTTTCAGTGCTAGTGCCCAGTTTTCTGCCCTGTTCACGGCTGGCTGAGAGGTCTCTGTGTGTGAGTGCAGCTCACGCTGTAGTGTGTCCTGCAGCTACGTCTGGTTGTAGGCCGCTCAGCATGCGTCACTGCCTCACACATTTTTCTTTTATTGCAGCTCATTTTTCATTCTATTAGTGGGCATCCATCTGTATCCATATACGTTGGATGCAAACACTATAGGAGTAGACAGCAGAAGCTTTCTGAGGCCTTTCAGTGCTAGTGCCCACTTATCTGCACTGTTCACGGCTGTCTGAGAGGTCTCTGTGTGTGAGTGCAGCTCACGCTGTAGTGTGTCCTACAGCTACGTCTGGTTGTAGGTCGCTCAGCGTGCGTCACTGCCTCATACATATTTTTGTTTTATTGCAGCTCATTTTTCATTCTCCTATTAGTGTGCATCCATCCGTATCCATCTACATTGGTTGGTTGCAAACGCTATATAGGAGTAGATAGAGGAGCCTTTTTTCTGGCTTGTGCCCTTTCAGCCGCAGCCAGATTAGTATTACCCTATTTTTTGGAGCCTCATCTTTTGCATTGTAGGTTACCTTCCTGCATTGTAATAGCTCCAAAAAGTTTGTGATACTATCGCTTTCAAATCTTTGGTCACATCCTTTTAGTTTTAAAAAAAATAAATAAATAGATAAAGTTCACCAAACACTCCATTTGACAGTTGTGTAGGCCACATTAGCTCATATTAAAGTGTAGTCCACACACTTTATAAAAATAGCGTTTCTTATACCTGTTAGCAGCTGTTCAGGAATAAGCACACTACCCTTTGTACTTTTCTGCCTATCTTTATCAGTCTACCAAGATGAAGAAGGCAGGGAGTAAGGCACGTGGGCATGGGCGTGAAGTTTCAGCAGGAATAGGACGTGGGGATTCTGCAGGGAGAGGACGTGGGGATTCTGTGCCTGCTGCGGGCACCAGTGACTCAGCATCCCCCAGTTTTACCAGGCAACAGTCCTTTATGCGCAGCTTTGTAGGACCTCGCCGTACCCCACTGCTGCGGGAGGAACAAATTGAAGCCGTTGTCGGATGGATGGCAGCTAACGCATCAACTTCAATGACTTCCACGTCCTCTCAGGGCCAGAGCACTGAAGAGCAACCATCTGTCTCTTCACCACCTGCCAAATTGCCCAGGCAGTCAGAGAGCCCTGGACAGGAGCCATCATAGCCTCTACTTCTATTCTCTGTATCTGTTAGCTTGGAAAGAGGGGGCCAGCCAAGCAGCATTCAAGAATGTGGAGAAGAGGGAGTATGCAGTGATGCGCAACTGCTTTGTCCCTCTGAATCTGAAGAGGCGGGTGGGCCAGTGCCTATGGTCAGCACACCTCAGTACGCATCAGATGATGACGAGACTCAGGTGCCACTTTCTGGTGCGTACGGTGCTGGCGAGACTACCCAGGAGAAGCAAGTGTTTGAAGAGGGGAGTGTAGATGATGAGGTCCTTGACCCATCATGGCGTGAGGAACAGGAAGGTGGTGGGAGCAGCTCTGAGGAAGAGATTCCCCGAACGGCCAAAACAGGAGGGAGAGGGAGGGGGCAGACTTGGTTGCCTGTAGCCTCCACTTCGGCACCCATTAGGAGCATTCCTCTTCCAAAAGCCAAAACGGGCGCTCCCAAGACTTGCAGTGCGTGGTCCTTTTTTGACACAAGTGTCAGCAACCTCAATACCACAAATATGTGGAAACATGTGCGGACCAAGCACGTGGTGGAGTTACAGAGACACACTTAAGACGCAGGCCAACCTACAGCACCACCTACCACCTCTTCAGCTCGTGTTGTAGCTTCTTCCTCCAGCTCACACACAGCTGGTTCGGCTTCCTCACAGGATCGCCATGGAAGAACCTCAGGCACTGTTGTCCAGAGACCCAGTGACATTCCACCCACAGCACCACGTTCCCGTTCATCCTCACACTCCCAGGCCACTCTACAGCCATCAGTAGTAATAATAATAATAATAATAATAATCTTTATTTATATAGCGCCAACATATTCCGCAGCGCTTTACAGTTTAACAGTTTCAAAACACAAGTCATAAGTAACAACGCTAACAATACAATAATTAAAGCAAAATAAGACGACCCTGCTCGTGAGAGCTTACAATCTACAATGAGGTGAGGGAGATACAGAGTACAGGTGTGTATTTACAATGGTGTATTTACAATGAAGGTCCAGCCATCTTGCGGGAGTGAAGGATGGATGGAGAATGAGATAGTGAATGGGCTACACACGCACACTTACACAGAGAATGACTTTGATTAGTGAATGTGATAGGCCGCTCTGAACAGGTGTGTTTTGAGGGAGTGCCTAAAACTATGTAAATTGTGGATAGTCCTGATTTCTTGGGGTAGAGCATTCCAGAGGATAGGAGCAGCACGGGAGAAGTCTTGGAGTCGGGAGTGGGAGGTACGGATTAGTGCAGAGGTTAGTCGAAAGTCGTTTGCAGAGCGCAGCGATCGGCTAGGCCGATAGACAGAAATGAGAGAAGAGATGTAAGGGGGTGCCGCACTGTGGAGAGCTTTGTGGGTGAGAACAAGTACTTTGAATTGGATCCTATAATGAATGGGCAGCCAATGTAAGGACTGGCGAAGAGCGGACGTGTCCGAGTACCGATTACCCAGATGGACGATCCTGGCCGCTGCATTAAGTATGGACTGGAGAGGTGAGAGTCGAGTGACGGGGAGGCCAATTAATAGAGCGTTGCAGTAATCCAGGCGAGAGTGGATCAATGCAACAGTGAGGGTTTTTGTTGTTTCCATAGTGAGAAAAGGGCGGATTCTAGAGATGTTCTTTAGGTGTAAGCGGCAAGAGCGGGCAAGGGATTGTATATGGGATGTGAAGGAGAGATTGGTGTCAAACATAACACCCAGACAGCGCACCTGCTGCCGGGGTGTTATTGTGGTACCACCCACGGAGAGGGAAATGTCAGATTTAGGGAGGTTAGTAGACGGCGGGAGCAGAAGAAGTTCAGTTTTGGAGAGGTTGAGTTTCAGATAGAGAGCGGACATGATATTGGAGACTGCGGACAGACAGTCACTGGCGTTCTGTAGTACAGCGGGGGTAAGGTCAGGGGAAGACGTGTATAGTTGTGTGTCATCAGCATAAAGATGGTACTGAAAGCCAAATCTGCTGATGGTCTGTCCAATTGGGGCTGTGTAGAGAGAGAAAAGAAGGGGGCCAAGGACTGAGCCCTGAGGTACCCCGACAGCAAGAGGAAGAGGAGATGACGTGGAGCCAGAGAACAAAACACTGAAGGAGCGGACAGAGAGATAGGAAGAGAACCAGGAGAGTGCAGTGTCCTTAATGCCTAGTGACTGGAGCCTAGAGAGTAGGAGATGGTGGTCAACAGTATCGAAAGCTGCAGATAGGTCAAGAAGAATGAGCAGAGAGTGGTCACCGTTACGTTTTGCTGTCAGAAGGTCATTGGTCACTTTGATGAGTGCAGTTTCAGTCGAATGTAGGGGGCGGAAGCCGGACTGTGAAGGGTCTAGAAGGGAGTGAATGGAGAGGTAACGGGTAAGGCGGGAGTAAACTAGGCGTTCCAAAAGTTTAGAGATGAAGGGGAGATTGGAGACTGGTCTGTAGTTGTTTGTGCAGGATGGGTCGAGAGCAGGTTTCTTTAGCAATGGAGTAACGATGGCGTGTTTGAAGGAGGATGGGAAAATGCCCGAGGAGAGGGAGAGATTAAAGATTGTAGTTAGGTGGGTTGTGACGACTGGAGAGAGAGACTGGAGGAGATGTGAGGGAATGGGGTCGGTAGTGCATGTAGTCGGACGAGAAGAAGAGAGGAGTCTGGAGACTTCTTCTTCTGTGATGGGATCAAATGTGGAGAGTGAGCCAGGGGAGATGTAGGAAGGGATGGGAGTCACAGCACTTGGTGGTTGGGAGCAGATTTCTTGACGGATATTATCTATTTTTTCTGTAAAGTGGGAGGCCAGGTCATCAGCACAAATGTCTGTGATAGGGGCTTGTGCTTTTGGCCTGAGGAGGGAGTGAAAAGTGTCAAAAAGTTTCTTGGAGTTGTTGGCTAGTGAGGAGATCAGGGTGGTGAAGTAGGTCTGTTTGGCAAGGTGAAGGGCAGCGTTATAGGTTCTTAACATAAATTTGAAGTGGATGAAGTCTTCTGGTGTGCAGGTTTTTCTCCATAGGCGTTCAGCACTCCTGGAGCATCGCTGGAGAAGTTGAGTTTGCGATGTGAGCCAGGGCTGTTTTACTCTGTGTTTGGAGGTTCTGAGGGTGAGGGGAGCTACTTGGTCAAGGGTGCTTCTAAGAGTGTCATTGTAGTGATGAACAGCCAGATTAGGACAGGAAAGAGAGGAGATTGGGGACAGAGATGAATGTAGGGAATCTGAAAGTGTCTGAGGGTTAATAGCTTGCAGATTTCTGACTGTGTGGTAGGTAGGAATGAGCTGGGGTGGGCGAGGATTTGTGAGCGTGAAGGAGAGAATGTTGTGGTCAGAGAGTGGAAGCGGTGAGTTGTTTAGGTGGGAGATTGAACAGAGCCGGCAGAAGACCAGATCAAGGGTGTTACCGTCCTTATGTGTCTCAGAGGTTGAAAGCTGTGAGAGGCCTAGAGAGGTGGTTAGTGATAGAAGCTGGGATGCAGATGTGGAATTAGGGCTGTTAATGGGGATGTTGAAGTCTCCCAGGATGAGGGTTGGTAGTTCTGAGGACATGAAGTGTGGCAGCCAGGCTGAAAAGTGGTCAAGGAAGTGGGTGGGTGAGCCTGGGGGCCGGTATATGACCGCTACCCTGAGGGAGAGGGGACGGAAGAGCCTGATGGTGTGGACCTCAAAAGAAGGGAATAAGAGTGATGGGACTGGGGGGATAACCTGGAAAGTGCATTGTGGGGACAGGAGTATGCCAACTCCACCACCAGGTCTGTTTGTGGGTCTCGGGGAGTGAGAGAATTGTAAGCCACCGTAGGAAATGGCAGCAGGAGAGACAGTGTCAGAATCCTGAATCCAGGTTTCAGTGAGGGCCAACAGATTAAGAGAGTTGTTCAGAAAGTAGTTGTGTAGGAAAGGAAGCTTGTTACAAGCAGCCCGTGGATTCCAGAGGGCACAATTAAAAGATGGAGATGAGGGAGTGCAAGTAATGTTAATCAGATTATTTTGGTTTCGATATGAGGTAGGGTAGGGGTTGAGGTTGGGGGATGGTGGACCAGGGTTGGGGGAGATGTCCCCTGAAATCAGTAGGAGAAGGAAGATAAAGAGCCAATAGTTGTTGGAATTGTAAGTAGTTTTTTTCTGCGATGTGTTTGGGCAAGATGGGCTGAGGTTTCTCAGGAAGGTGAGGAGTGTGTGGGAGCTGTACATGGGAGAGGGAAGTATAGAGGGGCTGATGTGTATGAGTCGTGATGGAGGGGGGATAGGGTGATGAATGTGGATGGCAAGGGAACACAGGAGGATAAAAATAAAGCACATGGTTAAAGGGGAAGGCAAAGTGTGGGTTACCTGACTCCTGCCCTGACTAACTGCCATGTATAACTGCCGTTTTGCTGGATGCTTATCTTCTGTGATGCTTTGCTTATGGATGCTTGCGTGCTGTACCCCACACTGCGTGCTTCCCCTTAGCAACTACTACATATATAGGCCACACTACAGGGTCAGGAGAGAGGGATTGTGGGAGATGGTTGGGTATAATTTGGCAGCTGGTGCCAGCACACCAGGGGATGGTTAGATGATCAAAGGCACTAGACCAAGATGTGGCAAAATGCTATAGCACCTTCCACCTGATAAGATCTAAAAAGGCCCCAGTCACAGATCTAAAGCAGTAAGTATTACATACAGTGCAACAAATGAATTATACCAAAGCTTTAGCAAGCACATTTAAATATGCAGCAAAATGGTAAAGCAGCAGAAGTATGGAGTTGTACCATTTGGATATATTACAGCAGAGAATAGAGGCAGCAGAGGTGGGAAGTTGTATCATTCAGGCTGCTTGCTGGCAGTGAATGGAGTAAATACATGCAGGGTGGCTCAGTTGATTACCATTTGGATATATTACAGCAGAGAATAGAGGCAGCAGAGGTGGGAAGTTGTATCATTCAGGCTGCTTGCTGGCAGTGAATGGAGTAAATACATGCAGGGTGGCTCAGTTGATTACCATTTGGATATATTACAGCAGAGAATAGAGGCAGCAGAGGTGGGAAGTTGTATCATTCAGGCTGCTTGCTGGCAGTGAATGGAGTAAATACATGCAGGGTGGCTCAGTTGATTACCATTTGGATATATTACAGCAGAGAATAGAGGCAGCAGAGGTGGGAAGTTGTATCATTCAGGCTGCTTGCTGGCAGTGAATGGAGTAAATACATGCAGGGTGGCTCAGTTGATTACCATTTGGATATATTACAGCAGAGAATAGAGGCAGCAGAGGTGGGAAGTTGTATCACTCAGGCTGCTTGCTGGCAGTGAATGGAGTAAATACATGCAGGGTGGCTCAGTTGATTACCATTTGGATATATTACAGCAGAGAATAGAGGCAGCAGAGGTGGGAAGTTGTATCATTCAGGCTGCTTGCTGGCAGTGAATGGAGTAAATACATGCAGGGTGGCTCAGTTGATTACCATTTGGATATATTACAGCAGAGAATAGAGGCAGCAGAGGTGGGAAGTTGTATCATTCAGGCTGCTTGCTGGCAGTGAATGGAGTAAATACATGCAGGGTGGCTCAGTTGATTACCATTTGGATATATTACAGCAGAGAATAGAGGCAGCAGAGGTGGGAAGTTGTATCATTCAGGCTGCTTGCTGGCAGTGAATGGAGTAAATACATGCAGGGTGGCTCAGTTGATTACCTGTGTGAAGAGAGAAGATGAATGTTAATTCCATGCCATGTATAACTGCCGTTTTGCTGGATGCTTATCTTCTGTGATGCTTTGCTTATCAGTAGCAGAGGCATGGGCGAAAAGGTGGCCATACTCGGCAAACCATCCCCGAGCACTGGCTCTGAATGCTGGCATTGCCAAATTACTGGCCCTTGAAATGCTCTCATTCAGGCTGGTGGAGACTGACACCTTCCGGAACTTCATGGCATTGGCAGTCCCACAATACACCGTGCCCAGCCGCTTTTATTTCAGCAGGCAAGTCGTCCCTGCCCTGCAAAAGCATGTGGAGGGAAAAATTAGACATGCACTACTAAACGCTGTCAGTAGCAAGGTCCACCTGACCACCAATGCGTGGACCAGTACCCATGGACAGGGACGATACCTTTCCCTCACTGCCCATTGGGTCAATGTTGTGGAGCCGGGTACAGATCTTGAGAGTGGCGCTGTACGTGTTCTGCCAACTCCAAGGATTGCAGGAATCCAGTCTGTACACATTGACTCCTCCTCATACTCCAGTTCCTCAGAATCAGCGCTGCAGGAGCCTGTTACGACCAATATGAGCACAGCCGTGACTAAACGTCAACAGGCCGTACTGAAATTAATTTCTTTGGGGCATAGAATCCACACAGCGCAGGAGCTCTGGAATGCCATCAAGCAGGAGAGCGACGTGTGGTTTCTGCCAGCGAATCTCCAGCCAGGCTTGGTAGTGTGTGACAATGGCAGAAATCTGGTGGCAGCTCTGGGCCTAGGCAACCTCACTCACATCCCATGTCTGGCACATGTGCTCAACTTGGTCGTGCAGAGCTTTCTGAGGGACTATCCGTATCTTGATGCACTGCTGCACAAGGTCCGCATAGAGTGCGCTCACTTGCGGCGTTCCAGCACGGCAAGATCGCGCATTGCAGCTCAGCAGCGCCAATTAAGCCTTCCGGAACATCGCATCATATGTGACCTACCCACCAGGTGGAATTCAACGTTACATATGTTGGAGCGGTTGTGTGAGCAGCAGGCAGCAGTAATGGAGTACCAGCTGCATCAGGCGCAAACAAGTCGCACTGTGCGCCGGTCACACTTCAGCACCACTGAGTGGGCCTCTATGAAGGACATCTGCCTCGTTTTGCGTGCCTTCGATGATTCCACACTGATGGCGAGTGCAGATGATGCACTAGTCAGCATGACTGTCCCCCTTATCTGCCTGCTTCAAAAAACACTGCAAGCACTAAGGGAGGAGGTTTTGGAAGAGGTGGAGGATGAGGAGTCACAAATGCCATCTGCTTCTGGACAGTCTGCGCTACGTGGTTCCTCACAAAGGCCTAGGCAGGGGATACTTTGTGAGGAGGATGAGGAGGAGTCAATGGAGGAGGAAGACATCTCTCCAGACAAGGGAGGTACACAATGCTCTAGTCAGTATGTACAGCGAGGGTGGGGTGATGCAGAGCAGGCAGAGATGACGCCTCAAGAAGGGGACAGCGTTTCTTGGGCAGTTGGGAGTCTGCAGCACATGGTTGATTTCATGCTGCAGTGCCTGAGAAACGACCGCCGCACCGCCCACATTCTCAACACGGCTGATTATTGGGTGTACACCCTCCTAGATCCTCGCTACCGGGACAACTTACAAAGCCTCATAACACCATTGAAGCGGGAGCGTAAAATGCGGGAGTACCAAGACAAACTGGTGCAGTCCCTCATGTTCTCTGTTGTGAGTTCATTTTCCCCTTCACCATTGAGGTCTGATGAACTCCCTCTTCTGGTGAAGGAAGGTAGTGAGGCTGATTACAAAGCACCTGAGCAGAATGATGATGACTGGGTGACTGGGATTGCTGACTGGATATAAGGCAGCCGACGTCCTTCTGCCTTGCGGGTGATTACTCTGAGGGATTCTTGGAGACCAGTCTGATTCCTGCTCCTCAAAAGCTAAGTTTTCTGCTCTACTTTTTGCATTTGTGTTTTGGTTTTGTTTTGCCTTGTTTTTCTGGATTTCTGCCTTTCCCTGCTGGGTGAGCTGAATTCCTTTTTGCTCTGTCTTCAGATAATACCTGAGTACTGATATAGTCTTTATGAAGCCTAGCGTCTTCAGGGCTTTTTCCCCTATCAGTCTGTTGGCTCTTGTTTTTGAGAGGGTTTTGGCGGATTGCAGACAGCAGCTTTTCTATTCTGTCCTATTTAGTTAGCTTCGGGCCCATCATTTGCTCAACCTATCTTTCTATCTGTGTGAGTGTTTTTTCAACTTGCTTCACCGTCATTATATGTTGGGGGCTGACTATTGCTTTGGGGTCTGCTCTGGGGCAGTCTAGATTTCCCTTTCTGTCTTTAGGCTATGTAGTTCTCCGGCTGTGATCGAGGGGTCTAGGGCACCGTAGGATCCCCCCACGGCTAGTGCTAGTTGTTGTTGTTAGGTTCAGGGGTCTGCAATCCGATAGCTGCCAACTTCTCTGGTTTTCTGGACTTAGCTAGTATTTCTGTTTTTGCCTCCTACGGTGACTCAATCATAACAGTTCTCCATTCCACCCGAGAGCAGTGCTGCTAGTGGTTTACAAAGCAGCTCTGTGCGTCGAGGCAGTGGAGGAAGCTCTGCACAAAGAGGAAGCAGAGGCAGCGCCTCAGCACAAGGCAAGACCAGTATGGCCCAAATGTGGCAAAGTTTTGTGTGCCCGCCACAAATGTCTACACCATCACAGACGGCTCCAGTCAGCAGGAGGCAACGTTTCCGTCAGATGGTGACAGACTACATGTCTTGCCCTGTCTGTGTACTCCCAGACGGCTCTTCCCCCTTCAAGTTTTGGGTCTCTAAGCTGGATACATGGCCAGAGCTTAGCCAGTATGCTTTGGAGGTGCTGGCTTGCCCTGCTGCCAGTGTATTATCGGAACGCGTCTTTAGTGCCGCAGGTGGTGTACTAACAGACCGTCGCACGCGACTATCCTCCGATAACGTTGACCGGCTTACTTTTCTGAAAATGAACAAGGCCTGGATCTCGCCACAATTTGCCAGTCCTCTTCCAGAATAAATAATTGGTTGGCAACAGTATCCAGGTCTCCTGTTGTGTTCATGTTTCTACCACCTGAACTGTAATCCCTGGGCTTCAACACAGCCAGTTTTTGCTCAGAAGTGCCGTCTGCACAGAGAAAAACACTAGCTCCTGTGTTAGTGGGGTTCAGTAACGCCAGCTGCTCCCCTGCTGTGTGGACGGCAATGTCTTCTGCTGCCTCCACATTCACACTACTACTGATTTCAAACTTGCTCCAACTAGGCCTCTGGCTACATTCTGTCTATAGTATTTCCCCTGGCCTCCAACCCCGCCAGTTGCTGCTCAGAAGTGGCGTCTGCACAATCAACACTTGTTCCTGTGTTACTGGGGTTCAGTAACGTCAGCTGAACCCCTGATGCGTGTCCGGCAATGTCTAATGCTCTGTCCACATTCCCACTACTAGTAACAAGTTTTGATTGTGCAGACGCCACTTCTGAGCAGCAACTGGGGTTGGAGGCCAGGGGAAATACTAGAGACAGAGTGGAGCCAAAGGCCTAGTTGCAGCACGTTTAAAATCAGTAGTAGTCTATAACAGATATTAAACTTGATGAAATTAGGCCTCAGCCTACACCCTGATTGACCCTGGGCTCCAACATCGCCAGTTGCTGCTCAGAAGTGTCTTTGTCACGGGTACTCCCTCCTGCCCAGCCTGGTTCCAGCACACCTGCTGTTTCCGGGTAGTGTCAACGTCACTTTGCCTCCAATACGTTGTCCTGTCGTGTTGCAGTCGGGTTAGCCGAGCCTATGGTGCCTGCAGTTTAGGTGCTTCCTATGTGGGCTGCGGGTTCTGGTAATAAAGGCTGGGTCCGTAGTGCCAATAGGACAAGCACCCCCTGTAGGACTGTGGGTTTCGGGAACTGCGGCCGGCTCGCGGCCTTGCAACTTTGTTTATCATGGGTACCTTCCGCTACAATGAAAGAAGAAGCGATCCAGCTGAGTGCTCTGGTGATTTATTGAATGCTGTTCAAACAACAGGACGTTGTTAACGCGTTTCTGGCTAGACGCCCTTAATCATAACCGTTATGATTCTTCTTTCATTATTGCTGTGCGGCCAGGGCAGGGCCGGATCCGAGTCTGAGGTGCGGTGAGGTCAGATGTGGGTGAGCTGGATTTCTATACAAATACCTTCCCGCTACCCATCCGGGTTCCAGCACCGTCAGCTGGTTCTCGGCAGTGCCTTTGGCCGAGGTGCCTCCTTCTCGGTATCCAAGTTGCAGCAACATCTTCTGGTCCTTGGTAGTGCTTTGTAGCACAGGTACCTCCTGCTTAGTAACCATGTTCTAGCACCATCAGCTGGTCCATGGTTGTGCCTTGGCTCTTGTTCCTTCAGCTGCCACTCTGGGTTCCTGCACCGTCAGCTGGTTCTCGGTAGTTCCATTGACTCTTGTAGCTTCTGCTACCCATCCGTGTTCCAGCACCGTCAGCTGGTTCTCGGCAGTGTCTTTGGCACGGGTACTCCCTCCTGCCCAGCCTGGGTCCAGCATGCCTGCTGTTTCCGGGTAGTGTCAACGTCACTTTGCCATCAATACGCTGTCCTGTCGTGTTGCGGTCGGGTTAGCCGAGCCTATGGTGCCTGCAGTTTAGGTGCTTCCTATGTGGGCTGCGGGTTCTGGTAATAAAGGCTGGTTCCGTAGTGCCAATAGGACAAGCACCCCCTGTAGGACTGTGGGTTTCGGTAACTGCGGCCGGCTCGCGGCCTTGCAACTTTGTTTATCATAGGTACCTTCTGCTACCCATCCGGGCTCTCACACCGTCAGCTGATTCTCGTCAGTGCCTTTGGCTGAGGCGCCTCATTCTCGGTATCCGAGTTCCAGCAACGTCTGCTGGTCCTTGGTAGTGCTTTGTATCACAGGTACCTCCTGCTTAGTAACCGCGTTCCAGCACCGTCAGCTGGTCCACGGTTGTGCCATTGGCTCTTGTTCCTTCTGCTGCCCCTCCGGGGTCCAGCACCGTCAGCTGGTCCTTGCTAGTTCCATTTGCTTTTGCAGCTTCTGCTACCCATCCGGGTTCCAGCACCGTCAGCTGGTTCTCGGCAGTGCCTTTGGCCTAGGTGCCTCCTTCTCGGTATTCGAGTTCCAGCAACGTCTGCTGGTCCTTGGTAGTGCTTTGTAGCACAGATACCTCCTGCTTAGTAACCGTGTTCCAGCACCGTCAGCTGGTCCACGGTTGTGCCATTGGCTCTTGTTCCTTATGCTGCTCCTCCGGGTTCCAGCACCATCAGCTGGTCCTCGCTAGTTCCATTTGCTCTTGTTCCTTCTGCTAACCATCCGGGTTCCAGTACCGTCAGCTGGTTCTCAGCAGTTCCTCAGCCTTCTTGTACCTTCTGCTACTTTTCCAAGTTCAAGCTTGTGGAAATGGTTTTTGGTTCTCACTCTGGAGCTCCCTGACGATGACCCTGAAGACGACGACCCTGAAGACCACACCGAAGAAGACCAAAAAGATGACCCTGAAGAAGATGACCAAGAGGACAAAGAACATGAAGACAACCACCAAGATGCAGAACAACAAGAGACAGAAGACCAAAAAGCAGAAAAACCAAAAGCAGAAGAACATTAAGCATAAGACTAAAAATCAGAGCAAATGATATTATCTAAATTATAAGCAGAAGAAGACTAAGCAGTGTATGGGGGTGAGTCCGTTCCTCCTCGTGGTGCCCCTGGAAAATGCCTGCTGCTGCAGGCCAAACTGAACGCGGACAAATCCTGTTGTAAATCTTTTGTGACAGGCAGAACGGAAGGTGTAATCTTCAAACTTTTATAGATAACTACAGGAATGACTGTCACAAATAAGAATATGATGAAGAAGAAGAATAGGAAGAAGATGAAAAAGTAGAATATGAAGAAGAATAATAGTTGAATAAGAAGAATATGAAGAATGTAAAAAAAAGAATAATAGGAAGAAGGTGAAGAAGAAGAAGATGAAGAAGAAGTTGATGAAAAAGATGCTGCTGCTGAGGATCATGAAGGAGAAAGTGTGGGAGAAGTAAAAAAGAATGTGAAGAGCATGGAAGTAGTGAAACATACATATCTGACAAAATATAAAAGAGGTTAACAGTCAATATCTTTGTAACTCCGAATGTCTTAAAAAAAAAAATAATAATTCCTGCTATTCCATTTGATTGGGCCAAACCTCTATGCCTTTAATGTCTCCTCCACCTCCCCCAATACTTTATACATTATTCTTAGTTGTTTTTCTTCATGTAGATTTAACCTACAAGGAAAGAAAGAGTTTTTTTTAATTCCGATATTTCGGTCCCATTGACTTGAATGGGACTTCCGAGATCGGAATCGGCGATACCCGATACTTTTTGGATATCGGCTGATCCAATCCGATCCAATATTTCTCAATATCGGATGGTATCGCTCAACACTACTCTTGATAAAACACCACGTGCGAAGATACCTGGAGATCAGTGGGGTCCATGGCCTGAACAAACTGTCATACATGTGGATAGTGGACCCACAGTGTCACAAGCTATACTTACCAAGGAGCTTCTGATGGTGAAGTTAGACTTCAGCAGTAGGTAGCCAAAAGGTACCACTCCTAGGCAGTCCCCGGTACTGAAGCTGCTGAATTGCAGATACGGAATCACTGGCAGGAAAGGATTCGGACACTGTTCAGACAACACGGATTCTGTCACCGGGAAGAACAGACACCTACTTAGTCACTGGCAGAAATGGATTTGGATACTGAAACAGGATCTGACAGTACGGAAGCTGGAACCCTAACCAGGACAGACACTGGTGCTGGTCCGGTTACTGTCGCTGCTGTTTCAGGTTCAGAGAGTGCAGATGTGATTTCAGGTTCAGGTAAAACCAATATGGTTTTATGGTTCAGGTACTACATCGGTCTGGGAAAACAGGTAAGGTTCAAGCACTAACTCACGAACAGGGACCTGGCAACATACTAGATGAACACTCACGGTAGAGAAACTACAGTGGTTGCTCAGGCACCTCCCAACAGGGGAGCATGCGTGCCTTATATGCTTGATGCCTCCCAGCCTTTGGCTGAGGGCATTTCGAAAGTGCGCACGATGCCCCTTTAAGAATCAGGAAAATGCACTGGCCAAGAGCAGCAGGAAATGGTTCCACAGCCAGGACGATTAATATGTTGGCGTCCCTGCCGAAAGGAGAGAGAAGGAACACGCAGCGACGCCTACATTAGCGTAATAGAATACAGCGGCAGAACCACCATTAGTACATGAATAAACCACCAAGCTTAATACAGCGATCAACTCCAATGTCAGGTCAGCCCCAAGTACAATTGTATCGCATGAACCTAGAACTTCCAGTATTTTTAACAATAGTAAAGATATACTGGGAGTTGTTAACAGTTATCATCAGACTGCAGGAAATACAGGAACCACAGCACTGATGAAACGTAGTCAGTGTGACAATTATGCAAAATTGTCTCTTCAGAGAGGAAGAGGACTAGAACTCTAGTGCCACCTATTGGAAGTAGCAATCCTAGAAGTCAATGTCGACCTTTAACGAGCCTTGTTACATGACTTAGGATAAAAGCCAAGCCAGAATCTCAATTTTCAGACACTATGTTTCTTTTTTTTTCTTTTTTTTTAAACCATTCAGGTTAGTTATAAACAACTCAATATAAGCTCATCAACTTAAACGTCGCTGTTTCAACTCTCATCATCATGGTTCATATTTATTTTAGTATAACAAACCAAAGGTATACACAAAAAACATCCTAAACATCAATAAACATCACTATAATTCACTGATATTTGATCAGGTGCTGCCATTTTTTAAATTTCCAGACACCCTCTGCGTCAGAACCACCACCGCCTTCGCTGTCTAATTTATAAATCAAGTATAATCTAGAAAGGTTCAGCCCAACACACTTATTCACAGATACATGCTTCTCTTGGAAAATTCCTAAATTCCTCACATCCCACAAACTCTGCATCACACAAGTCTTAATTAAACATAGGATTCTATTTTTCACATGACCACATGCACCAATTCCAAACATCGCAACACGCCAGTCAATAAAACTCACACCCACTAACTCCTTACACAACCCACCTACACACTTCCGCACACTGCACGCTTAATCACAGTCCCACATAGTATGCCACACAGTCTCACATCCACCACATCCTTTCCTCGGGCACACAGCTCTGGTCAGACCTCGACTCTTCTGAACCTGTCGCACAGGCAAAATATTGTGCAAGGACATCCATACAATATCCCTTTGTCTATTAGTCATTCCGTGCGTTCCCAAACTCTTCCATGCAGCCGAAACTTCATTCCCTCTCAACCCCACAATATTACATTCCACATCGTTCTTACATATTATTTTCATCACATTCTTAGCCATTCTAAAATCATTCATCGGCACACTCAGTAAATCATGCTTCCTCACAAACTTCTCAATCACCTCATACCAGACCGGACACTGGAAAGCAACAGGCACTCTAGCATCCCTCTTTCTCCAACATAAACCATATTACATCCAACCAGCAGAATAACTTGCCACATACGCTCCCTTATTTCCCTTATTCAGCAAAATAACAACAGTTCTACTGGGTTGGCATGAGGAGTTCCATTGAGAAGTGGTGCCAAGAATGTGGCCCATGCAACCTGCGCAGAAAAGACGGAAACAGCCAGCGAGCCCCATTACAGCCCATCATCACAAAACAGCCGCTTGAACTGGTAGCCTTGGATTACGTGAAGTTAACTCCGAGTAGGAATGGCTACACCTATGCCTTGACCATCGTGGACCATTACTCAAGGTTCTTGGTAGTCGTACCTGTTAAAGATCAAACAGCGAAGACAGCTGCCAAGGAATTTCAGCAGCACTTTTGTCGACCGCACAGATACCCTGAACAAGTGCTCACTGATCAAGGTCCAGCCTTTGAGGCAGAAGTGTTCCAGGAATTCTGTAACATGTTCGGTTGCAAGAAAATCAGAACGACACCTTACCATCCACAGACAAATGGCATGTGTGAGAAGATGAACCAGGTGGTACTTGACTTATTGAAGACCTTACCTCTGGAAGAACGAAACCAGTGGCCAGAGAAGTTGCCAGATCTTGTAGATCTATATAATCATATACCAGTAAACTCCACAAATTGCACTCCGGCCTACTTGATGAGAGCAAGGCCTGGCAAGTTACCTATTGATTTAGACATGGGAGTCTTAACACCTGAGACAACATCACCAGATGCAGACTGGGATACAGAGCGGCAACAACAATACCGCAAAGTACAAGAATGTGTAGAGAAAAGTTTGTCCCAAGCAAGACAGAGACAGGAAAGGAATTACAACCCACACGCCCCTGCAGTTCCCTTGGCACCAGGAGAACAAGCAGTCTCAAGAGATCATCTAAAGATGTGCCCTGATCAATTGAAGGACAAGAAAGAAGTCCAAGACATTCCACAACCCATAGTAGAGGTGGAAGAAAAGATTCAAACCATACTTGGAGAATTTTCTTGGACGTGGACACAAGTAAATCAGGCAATAGTAGTACCAGTACTAACCTTTCATCAGCCTACTGCACCAGATGAAGAAGAGACTCTAAATGAAATGGCTCTAGTAACAGATGCCACATCTGCAGAAGAATTCGCAAATCTGTCCCCTGCTAACAGCGAATCTGACAATCTCATGGTGAGTCTAGGAGTAGAGAGAAGGCAGTCTAGAATACCTATCTTACACAAGTCTACTTATAGCGTATTGACTAATGTACCAACAGTAGACATTAGAGAACAGGTCAGGTCATCAGAAATACCTATACTGCGTAGATCCACTCGTAGTACTAGAGGTCAAATCCCTGCCCGGTACAGAGATTACGTAATGTAAATAAAGTAATAAGAATGTATAGTGGTAACCATTAAGCATGAGAGCCTACAGAGACTTACTGTAAGAACCTTTTAAAGTATTCGCAATAACCAGTTAAAGGACAATTGGGCCACAGGACTATGTGAGGTCAGAACTTTTATTTGTAAATAGTTACTCCAAAAAGGCCTTAAAAATAAGCCACCGGCGTGGCCGAAAAACAGGCCCATCTACAGAGTGCCCTGTAGCCACACCCAGGGATGACACACAAAGTGGGTTAAGGCGGTTCCCACCAACCAAACTCTAGGTACAAGCGCAAAGACAATTCCTGGACAGCAGCTTAAGGACTGGTCGCTGCAGTAACTGTGCTATTGTTTTCTTTTTGTCTGGTTTTTGATAATTTTTACATTTTTAAGACTTTGTAGATTAGCATTAATTGTTGCTGTTAACAATTCTTGTTATGTTTCCTCAGTCCAGGAGTACTGAACTTAACTGGGGGGGAATGTGACACCCCAGAGTTCGGTTGTCACAGTGACATTACCTCCCTCTAATGGGTAAAGTCATGCTTGGAGGCAGAAAGGGACCCCCATGCCAGGTAATAGATTTAATTTCCTGCTGCAGGTCATAAAAAGGAGCTGCCTTATAAATTCTGGCCAGCAGAGGGGGTTGGTGAGTCAGCTAGAAATCAGCTGAGGGAGTTGTCATGGAAACGAAGCAGCTGTGAGCTGTGAGGAAAAATGACAGATAAACGTGAGGACATGAGGTAAAGAGATCTTTCTGGAAGATCCTGCCAGTTAATAATAATAATAAATTTTATTTTTATAGCGCCGACATATTCCGCAGCACTTTACATTTCAGAGGGGACTTGTACAGACGATAGACATTACAGCATAGCAATAATCACATAGATCATAACAGATACCAAGAGGAATGAGGGCCCTGCTCGCAAGCTTACAATCTATGAGGGAAAAAGGGGAGACACGAAAGGTGGGTGGTAACAATTGCCCTGATTGTTTGGACCAGCCATAATGTTAAGTGTGTAACAGTACAGACACAGAGGGCTAATAGATGCATAAAGCATGTGGGAACATGATACGGGGAACCTGGTTATGGTAAAACTTTTGACTGTGCCACACAGGGATAGTTAGGTTAATGTGTTGAGGTGGTAGGCCAGTCTGAATAAATGAGTTTTCAGGGCATGCTTAAAATTGTAGGGATTGGGGACTACTCGTATTGACCTGGGAAGTGCATTCCAAAGAATTGGCGCAGCACGTGTATAGTCTTGGAGACGGGAGTGGGAGGTTCTGATTATCGAGGATGCTAACCTCAGGTCATCAGCAGAACGGAGGGCACGGGTAGGGTGATATACTGAAACAAGGGAGGAGATGTAGGGTGGTGCTGAGCCATGGAGTGCTTTGTGGGTGAGGGCAATAAGTTTGTACTGGATTCTGGAGTGGATGGGTAGCCAGTGTAAGGACTGGCACAAGGTAGAGGCATAGGTGTAACGATTGGCGAGGAATATGATCCTGGCTGCAGCATTCAAGACAGATTGGAGGGGGGAAAGTTTGGTAAGAGGGAGACCGTTTAGAAGAGAGTTACAATAGTCCAGACGAGAATGAATAAGAGAAACAGTAAAAAATTTTGCAGCGTCAAAGGTAAGAAAAGGTCGAATTCTAGAAATGTTTTTGAGATGCAGATAACAAGAGCAAGACAGTGATTGGATGTGGGGGGTGAATGAAAGCTCGGAGTCAAGTATGACCCCAAGACAGCGGGCATGTTGCTGGGGAGTAATAGTGGAACCACACACGGAAATGGCAGTGTCGGGTATAGGTGCATTAGTAGAGGGAGGAAACACAAGGAGTTCAGTCTTTGACAGGTTCAGTTTCAGATATAGTGAGGACATGATGTTAGACAGCGTTTAGACAATCTCCGATGTTTTCTAGAAAGGCTGGCATGATGTCAGGAGAAGAAGCGTATAGTTGGGTGTCGTCAGTATAGAGATGGTACTGGAAACCAAATCTACTGATTGTTTTACCAATAGGGGCAGTGTACAAGGAGAAGAGGAGGGGGCCTAGAACCGATCCTTGAGGAACCCCAACAGTAAGGGGAAGATGAGAGGAGGAGGAGCCAGCAAAAGATACAGTAAAGGAGCAGTCAGAGAGATAGGAGGAAAACCAGGAGAGAACGGTGTCCTTGATGCCGATGGAGCAGAGCATAGTGAGGAGGAGCTGATGATCCACTGTGTCAAATGCTCCAGAGAGATCCAAGAGAATTAGCATGGAGTAGTGACCGTTAGATTTAGCTGTTAGTAGATCATTAGAGACTTTAGTGAGGGCAGTTTCAGTAGACTGTAGAGAGTGGAAACCGGATTGGAGAGGGTCGAGAAGAGATTTATCAGAGAGATAGCGGATCAGACGGGAGTGGACCAGGCATTCCAGGAGTTTAGAGATGAAGGGAAGATTAGAGACAGGTCTATAGTTAGCAGCACAGTTTTGGTCGAGGGATGGTTTTTTAAGTTGTGGATGTATGATGGCATGCTTAAATAAGGAGGGAAAGATACCAGAAGAGAGAGGTTAAATATTTTAGTTAGGTGAGGGGTGACAGCAGGGGAAAGGGACTGGAGGAGATGTGACGGAAAGGGGTCACTGGTGCAAGTGGTTGGGCGAGAAGATGCAAGGAGCCTGCTTACTTCTTCTTCTGTGACTGGTTCAAACTCAGAGAGTGAGCTAGATGCAGTGGGGGAAGGGAGGACAGTGCTTAGATTTTTTTTTTTTGCTCTCTCTCCTCGTTAATCAATCAAACTAAACTAAGACAGCAGGGCACAATAAAGGTAATTATCAGACAAACCAATGTCCAGGCCTACATGTATCATAAACCACTTTGAAAAGTTTCTTGACCTCAGAGCAGAAGGGGACAAGCAGAGTAAGTTGAAATAAATATATACCAGATATAAGCTTGCAGAGTTGAAAATACATAGAGCATTCAGGATTAACTGCTTGCTGACATTGAATGGAGGAGTTGATTCAGAGCAGAGATTGAAATAGGTGGTTACTTGTATGAAGAGAATAGAGATGTGTGTCACATTTCATCCATGTTATAACTGCCAGTACTTTGATAAACTGTACTTTGATAAAGTGTGCATAAATGCCCCCTGCAACAATAATTAGTTCAAGACAGGGAGCTGATCGGTGAGGAGCTCATTTGACAGAGCTGATCTGTGAAGAGGGAAAGGACAAGAGCAGAGACTGAGAGACTCTAGGGAAGCCAAAATACTGCATATAGCAGACCCCTGAGTGAAGCGCTAATAAAGAGAAAAGGGACATCAGAGTCCTAGGCTGACAGGAGCTGTAAGTCCTGATAGCCGAATCTGAAAGTACAGGGGATTGTAAATTCCTGTGCGACGTTGATCACCTGAGGGCACGGCAGCGGATAAGGAGCCCGGGGCCGACGGTGAAGAGAACGGTACCCGTGGAATAGGCTCGCGCTTACAGCCGTACAGGTTAGTGAAAAAATCACGAATTGAGCGTCGCAGCATAGTTATATACAGCGGAGACCCACACACAAAGTGCAGAAAGGAAGGTTCTAAATCCCCACCTGGCAAGGTGGATCCCCTGAATGCCTCCAGGCGAGCCGGACTCATTCTATCACCTGTATGTGGTACTCCGGACTGCAACCTATTACCAGTGAAAGGTAAAGAAACTACACCTCTCTGTGTGTTTCTCTCATTTATCTGCACCCCAACGTTTACAGCCACTTTTAATATTTACTTAACATCTTTGCCCTGGGACTACAGCCCTACCTGTGGAGGGCTACAACATCATAGCTGCGCCCAACATCCATCCCAGAGGAACAACACCGCAGCACTGGTCACCTCTGACCAGAATACCACAGGTGGCGTCACATATTTAACCATCTATAGACATTATCTTTATTTTTACCACATAAATACCACACAACTTTCCCCTATTTTATTACTGGACGCCTCTGGGCCACAGACCGGGTCGCCGCCGCTGTGACACCGTCCCCCATAGAAGTCGACGGGCCCTGTACCGAGTACTCCCATGCCCCGCTGGACGCTCCAGAGCCGCATCCTTCAATGGCCGTATATTGTGCAGGTCTGGTCTAAAGATTAGATTATTATTGACATACTAGATAGAAGTCGGCCCAACCCATAGCTAATGAGTTTGGGGCTTCCAGCCTCTCCTCCTGCAGATGAAGAAAATTAGGATCCGGGCACCATCTTGTCAGGAGGAGGAGGCAGCTGAAAGACCCGGGGAGGTCACGGCTCGCAGCGCCTTGGATGAGGGAGAGCAGCGATCGGACCCGGTGGACGCTGGGTCCACAGGTGGAAAGGAAGAGGAACATGTGGGCAAAGCCCCAAAGCAGCGCTACACTGATGGGGTCCTGAAGACAATTATCTCCCCTGAACTTTATGATGCGCAAAATGGCAGATCACTGCAGGCAGCTGATGGATGCCACCTCTTCCCCACCCCTGAACAGACTCAAGTTGCAGAGCCTGTTATTGCCTGGAGGTATGGTGAACCCCATGGAAGGGAGCTGGAATACTGGAAAAAAAAGGTATTAAGTTCCCAAGAGGGTCTCCCTAGGTTAACCCCAAGAACCACTTATGAGGATGATGGGAGTGACTACATGGAGGGGCCCTCTGATGAGGAAGGAGATCACATGTTTGAGCACCTTTCCCCACAATGGATGAGGTTCTTTTCACGTTTCCCCTCAAAGTAATACTTTAAAGCTTTAATGGCGGAGGTTAAAGACACATGCAGGTCTAAAATTGCTTATGTGCATCAGGACTTGCAGCTTTTCTCAGGCAGTACTGATTCTTTGGAGGGGGAACACGACCGCTCCAGATCCCATATGGCACCAGACATCTATTTTGCAGCAGAAAAGAGTTAGAGACCTTCAGGTTCAGCTGGAGGACTAGGATAATAGGGGCAGGAGATGTAACATTAGGATCAGAGGTATCCCTGAATCTAAAGAACAAGAAAATATGAAAATCCTACAGAACATCTTTAACTCCATACTAGGAGACCCAGCCTCAACGCCCATTAAATTTGACTGAGCCCATCGGGCCCTACAGCCTAAGGCAGGGTTCCCGAACTCCAGTCCTCAAGGCCCACCAACAGATCATGTTTTCAGGATTTCCTTAGTATTGCTCAGGTGATAATTGCATCACCTGTGCAATAAAAAGGAAATCCTGAAAACATGATCTGTTGGTGGGCCTTGAGGTCTGCAGTTGGGGAACCCTGGCCTAAGGGATCAACTCCACACCATTATCTGTTGCCTTCATGATTTTGAAATCAAGGAAGGAATTATGACAAAAGCCAGGTCCCAGTGGGAGATATTGTATATGGATACCTCAATTCAATTATTTCCGTACTTGTCTCGTACTACTTTGCAAAAATGAAGAATCCTCAGACCTTTGCTGTCTATCCTGAAAGACCTTAAAATCCCTTACAGGTGGGGTTTTGCCTTTGCTTTAACAGCCCAGAGAGAGGGTGTCTCCGCGACATTGCGCTCCCTGGAGGACCTTCCAGCCTTTTGTGATTGCAGACTGGGATATTCCTGCATCTGGAGTTCCAAAACCTTCGCCTCCGGTTTGGATTTAGAAAAGAATAAAGGATCGTCTGAGTGGCAGGGGTGGCAAGAGAGGAGCACCCCAAAATGGACTTTGCTGACCTGTTAGACTTAACTTAATCTGATATTTTCTTTTTCTGTTTCTATAATGCAGGATTCAGCTTATAGAAGTCATTTATAGCTCTAAAAAAATATTAACCGATGCAGGCTCATTTTTCTAATATTTCTGGAATATTAGAAGCCAATATTTTGGAAGCCAAATTTTTTTTGTAGTAGGGTAATTCTGCAAGAAATTGATGGTATTTGCCTAAGGGAGCCCTGGTTTGCCCTGCAGTAGAGGATAGCATTCCATTGCCTTATTTCTGGAGATTTCTCTTTCTCCTTCTGTGCAGGTTAAGGCTATGTGCCCACGTAAGCAGAATTTTCCTGAGCAAAACCGGACTCCGCAAGAAATCTGCATTTTTTTTCCACTTCTTTTGAGCGTTTTTATCGCTTTTTTTTGCGGATTTTTTGTGGTTTTTCAGGAGCATCGTAATACAATGAACATAGTGGCAAATCCATAGATTTTCAGCTAAATTAATGAACATACTGCGTTTTTTTCCACGATGCGTTTTTTTTTTGCGGAAAAAATGCAGCATGGGCACAAAAATTGAGGAATGCATTCTAATAATGGGATTCTTAATGTATGTGTTTTTTAAGTGTTTTTGCAACGAAAAAACGCAAAAAATCCTTAACGTGGGCACACAGCCTAAATGCTGGTCTTCGCCTCCCTGAAAAACTCCTCTGTCGCTATGGGGTTTTTTATTTCCTACCTAGTGGGTTTAATTTGTTCCACAGGTATTGCCACAGACCAGGTAATTTGTTCCTGGGAATTATGGTTCTTTATGTTGTAAAGTTAGCAATTTCTACTTTTTTTTCTTTTCTATGTTGTCATGGCCTTTCCCCTTTCTTAGTGTTCCCTATCCGTTCGTCTGGATGCAGCCTCTAGAGCAGGTGACACGGAAAGTCCTGGAAGGGATGGTACATCACTGTATACTGGAGGCATTAGGAGAGAGGATGGTTTCCGGGTTCCTTGTACATGAGTAATTTAATCATACAACATGACATGCATAATATCATTGAACATTAGGGACCTTAACTCCCCTAGAAAAAATAGGATCACCCTTCTGGAATTGAAGTCTCAGGGGAACAATATAGTTTTTCTACCAGAGACCTATTATAAGTTGGGCACTTTCAAGTTTGCCTTTAACTCCTTTCCTGTGTCCTACTCTGCTTTCAACGATAATAAGAGAGGAGGGAGTGGCAATTTTAATATCATCCCTTGCAAGTGAACAAGACACAGATTGACCGTGGGGGTAGGTCCATCATTCTATGCAAACTTCACGCTCCAAATACCGGTTAGATAAAATTTCTGCTAAAAGCTTTTTCCATGATCCAAAAACTTATGCCGGCAGCCTTATTGGTTGGTTTCTTTTTCACAGATATTTGATAGACAATCTGTCAATAATAAACCTCCACCACAAAAACTAATTAGATTGGCGAGAGACGTTAGAAAACAAAATGATTCCTTATTTGATTTATGGAGAATAGACCATCCTAGGAACAGGGCCTTCTCATTTTACTCACCCCTCATCACATCCATACCAGAATTGATTTTTTTTTTTGCAAATATATTGACTCTTAAAATGATGGAGAAAGCTAAGATGGGTCAAATTACTTGGTCTAACCACACCCCGCTTGTGTTGGACCTTAAATCCACTCAACTGTGTACCAGGGCTTGTTATTGGTGATTGAATGAATTTCTAATTAAGGACCCAACTATCCGGAAGACCTTATTGGACCAACTCACAGACTTCTTCCATTTGAATGAGGGGTCAGTTCTCTCTCCTTCAGTCCTGTGGAAAGCTCACAAGGCCGTCATGAGGAGATATTGTATCAATGAAGGTTACAGATTGAAAAAAAAAAATGCTAAATTAGAACTCAATAAATTAACCTTTCAATTAAGAAGGAACATAGGTCGACTGCTTCGCCCTCCGGGAAGGTTTTGTATAAAGTTGTGAGGATTAAAAACAAACTAAAAGACCTTTCAATGCGTAAAGTTGAAAAACTTCTCTATACAAAGCAAAACTATTATGAAAAAGGTAATAAAGCCCACACGCTTTTAGTTAGAATATTGAGGGATAGAATTTTGAACTCTCATCCCGATGCCTTGAGAGGGGCTGATGGCATGATCCATTATAATTAGAGTTGAGCGAAACGGGTCGAAAAAATTCAAAAGTCGCCGACTTTTGGCAAAGTCGGGTTTCATGAAACGAAACCCGACCCTAGGATGAGGTCGGCCATGAGGTCGGCGACTTACGCGCCAAAGTCGCGTTTCAAAAGTTTGTTTTGCGCTCTTTTTCAGCCAATCAGGATCCACGGACACTGTGGGCAACGTGATGACCTAGGCACGGGTCACCACCATCTTTCAGAAGGGCATGCAAGTGATTGGCTTGCTTTGGTGGGCGTCACAGGGGGTATAAAAGGGCGTGCACGCCGACCGCCATCTTACTTCTGCCGATCTTAGTATAGGGAGAGGTTGCTGCTGATTCTGTAGGGAGAGCGTTAGGCAGGGAAGAAGACAAAAAAAACTGCTTCTGCTGCTAGCGATTTGGCCTGCACAACACACAAGTCACTGTGTGTGCAGTGCAAGGGGAGGCTATATTGTGGTGTATCAGTGGTGTTGGTTGTTGGGCTGCCTTTTAAGGCTTCCTGACACGCTGGCATTGCTGTTTACCCACTGCTCCGCAAACTGCTTTTTTAAAAGCAATCCAATCTCCCTTATCCTCTAGTCACTTTTGTCACAGCTGTGCCATCGAGCCTGTCACATAGCGCTCAGATATCAGTGGGCCTCACACAATCCACAAGTGTCCAGTGTCCAAAAGTGTGCGCAGAGATTCAAAATCTCCATTATCCTCTCGTCACTTTGGTCACAGGCAGCTGTGCCATCGAGCGTGTCACATAGCGCTCAGATATCAGTGGGCCTCACACAATCCACAAGTGTCCAGTGTCCAAAAGTGTGCGCAGAGATTCAAAATCTCCATTATCCTCTCGTCACTTTGGTCACAGGCAGCTGTGCCATCGAGCGTGTCACATAGCGCTCAGATATCAGTGGGCCTCACACAATCCACAAGTGTCCAGTGTCCAAAAGTGTGCGCAGAGATTCAAAATCTCCATTATCCTCTCGTCACTTTGGTCACAGGCAGCTGTGCCATCGAGCGTGTCACATAGCGCTCAGATATCAGTGGGCCTCACACAATCCACAAGTGTCCAGTGTCCAAAAGTGTGCACAGAGATTCAAAATCTCCATTATCCTCTCGTCACTTTGGTCACAGGCAGCTGTGCCATCGAGCGTGTCACATAGCGCTCAGATATCAGTGGGCCTCACACAATCCACAAGTGTCCAGTGTCCAAAAGTGTGCGCAGAGATTCAAAATCTCCATTATCCTCTCGTCACTTTGGTCACAGGCAGCTGTGCCATCGAGCCTGTCACATAGCGCTCAGATATCAGTGGGCCTCACACAATCCACAAGTGTCCAGTGTCCAAAAGTGTGCGCAGAGATTCAAAATCTCCATTATCCTCTCGTCACTTTGGTCACAGGCAGCTGTGCCATCGAGCCTGTCACATAGCGCTCAGATATCAGTGGGCCTCACACAATCCACAAGTGTCCAGTGTCCAAAAGTGTGCGCAGAGATTCAAAATCTCCATTATCCTCTCGTCACTTTGGTCACAGGCAGCTGTGCCATCGAGCGTGTCACATAGCGCTCAGATATCAGTGGGCCTCACACAATCCACAAGTGTCCAAAAGTGTGCGCAGAGATTCAAAATCTCCATTATCCTCTCGTCACTTTGGTCACAGGCAGCTGTGCCATCGAGCCTGTCACATAGCGCTCAGATATCAGTGGGCCTCACACAATCCACAAGTGTCCAGTGTCCAAAAGTGTGCGCAGAGATTCAAAATCTCCATTATCCTCTCGTCACTTTGGTCACAGCTGTGCCATCGAGCGTGTCACATAGCGCTCAGATATCAGTGGGCCTCACACAATCCACAAGTGTCCAGTGTCCAAAAGTGTGCGCAGAGATTCAAAATCTCCATTATCCTCTCGTCACTTTGGTCACAGGCAGCTGTGCCATCGAGCCTGTCACATAGCGCTCAGATATCAGTGGGCCTCACACAATCCAAAAGTGTCCACTGTCCACAAGTGTGTGCAGAAATTCTAAATCTCCCCTGTCCTATAGACACCTTGTACCTTGTTTTACATTACTATATAGTTTGTTGGATTTTGTCTACATTTCTACCAAAAATGAGGAAGGCTGGTGGAAGAGGCCGTGGAATTGGGCGGGGGTTGGCAGCTGGTAATGATGGTGTTGGTGGTGGATCTGATGGTAGTGGCAAGAGCAAAATAGGACCGAATGCAGGAGGTGCTGACCCTGCGTCATCGTCTGGCTACATAAGGCCTCGAACGCTTAGTTTTCTAGGAGTTGGCAAACCGCTTTTAAAGGCAGAGCATCAGGAAAAAGTTTTGTCTTACATTGCTGACTCAGCCTCCAGCTCTATCGCCTCCTCTTCTTCAGTTGTAAAAAGTAAAAGCACTGAGTCGTCATTGGAGGCTCATGTTCATGAACCACACCTTTCCTTGTGTCCTTCACCCCAACCAAGATTGAAGGATGACGCAGGCCATACTACTGATTACTCCATGGAGCTGTTTTCACATACCATGCCTGGATTATCAAGTGAAATGGTGAATTACCCAGGCCAAGATGAATCTGACATGGAGTGCACTGTTGCACAGCCGCTGATGGATGATTCTGCTGGTACATTCACTCAGAGCACTACATTGTCCTCGCAGTGTACAGAGCCAGATTTTGACCCTGATGAGACTCAGGTGCCCCTTCCCGCACACTATACCACCATACACGGTGACACAGAGAAAGGTGCACATGACATAGAAGAGGAGGTGATGGATGACCCAGTTGTTGACCCAGATTGGCATCCATTGGGGGAAGAGGGTGCTGCTTCCAATAGCTCAGATGAGGAGCATCCACAGCAGACATCGACATCGCAACAGCTGTTATCTGGCAGGCCCGGAGCACTCCAAAGACAGGTTACAAACATCAAAAGAGTTGCTGGACAGCTTGTCCAGAGGGTCAAAAGATCACAGCGTGCTAGGCCGCAAAATGTCTGCCAAAGTAGGAAGAGTGCAGTGTGGCACTTTTTTGAACAAAATCCTCATGATCAGGCCAAGGTTATCTGTAAGAAGTGCGCAAAGACCTTTAGCCGAGGGAAAAATCTGAAAAATTTGAATACCAGTTGCATGCTTAGACATTTAACCAGCATGCACTTGCAAGCGTGGACACAACACCAAACCTCAAGTGCCACATGTGCAACTGATCACAACGAAGGTAGTCAGCAACGCTACATTGTTTCCCCCACTGTAAGCCCACCGGTTAGCACAGCAGCAAATGTTGAGGTGTCGTTGCAAGACCACAGCAGTCAGGGAATCCCACTGTTATATCAACGAAAGACTGATTCTAGGCCATCAGAAAGAACACCAACTCCATCACCATCATCAACCCTCTCTCAGTCCGCCCTGTCCACCGCTACTTCCACCATATGCAGCTCTCAAGTCCAGCTCACCCTCCCAGACACTATGAGTAGGTCAAGAAAGTACTCAGTCTCTCATCCGCGTACACTGGGTTTGAACGCCCACATTGCCAAACTAATCTCGTTTGAGATGATGCCCTTTCGGTTGGTGGAAAGCACAGCTTTCCGCGAACTCATGGCCTATGCAGTACCACGCTATGACCTACCCAGTCGCCACTTCTTCTCTCGCAAAGCCATCCCAGCCCTCCACCATCATGTGAAAGACCGCATTGTCCATGCACTCAAGCAGTCAGTGAGCGGAAAGGTGCACCTCACAACTGATGCATGGTCCAGTCGGCATGGCCAGGGCCGTTACGTGTCCATCACTGCGCACTGGGTTAATGTGGTGGATGCAGGGTCCACAGGGGACAGCGGTGGTGGGACAGTGCTGCCTAGCCCACGGTATAGGAAACAGTTGGCTGTAGGTGTTCGACCCTCCTCCTCCTCCTCCTCCAGAAGCGAAAGCTCGTCCACAGAGCGCAGTCGTACGAGCACTCCATCTGCAGCTGCCACTGTTGCACACGATGTGTCCCCCTATCGAGCAGCTAGTGGAAAGCGTCAGCAGGCTGTGTTGCAGATGATGTGTTTGGGCGACAGACACACCGCCGAGGTGCTGGCCGAGTACTTGAAGCGACAAACTGAGTCATGGCTGGGCAGCGTACATCTTGAGGCAGGCAAGGTAGTTAGTGATAACGGCCGTAATTTTGTGGCAGCCATAGCCCTTTCAAAACTCAGCCACATACCTTGCTTGGCTCACACCTTGAACCTGGTGGTGCAGTGCTTCCTCAAAAATTATCCGGAGTTAACAGCCCTGCTCCAGAAGGTGCGAAGACTGTGCGCGCACATCCGCCGGTCGCCTGTACACTCCGTTCGTATGCAGAAGCTGCAGCGATTGCTCCACCTTCCCAACCACCGCCTCATTATCGACATTGCAACAAGGTGGAACTCCACCCTGCACATGGTGGAGCGGCTGTGCGAGCAGAGGCAGGCCATAATGCATTTGTGGGAGGATACACGGCCAGGCACTTTGAGAGCAGACATGGAGTTGACAGGCGTGCAGTGGTCGAAGCTGAAAGACCTTTGTAAAGTCCTTCAGTGTTTTGAGGAATGCACACGGCTGGTAAGCGCAGACGACGCCATCCTAAGCATGAGCATCCCACTTATGCGTCTGCTCATGCAAACTTTGACGCACCTTAAGGAGCAGGCGTCTGCAGCCAATGTTGATGAGGAGGAAGAGGAGGAGGGAATCCTTGATGACATTCAGCCATTGTCTGCTCAGGGACCTCTCCTGGACTAGGTGGAGGAAGAAGAGGAGGAGGAGGATGATTACTTAGGGGAGGAGGATGCATCTCGTGGGGCAAGTGAAAATGTTGGCGTGGCAAGGTCTGGTACAGGGTTTGTGCGTGACTGGAGGGATGTGGATTTGCCAGAAAGTGCTCCTCCACCCAGCACTCGCAGTGCATCATTGACACCAGGAACATTGGCCCACATGTCAGATTATGCCTTGCGGATCCTAAAAAGGGACCCCCGCATTGCCAAAATGATGAACGATGACGACTACTGGTTGGCCAGCATCCTGGATCCACGCTATAAAGGCAAATTACAAAACATCATGCCACAGGAGAACCTTGACCTAATATTGGCTAATAAACAAGCAACTCTGGTAAATCGGTTGCTTGAGGCATTCCCAGCACACAGCAGCGGTGATGGTTCTCACACGAGCCGTACGGGCCGGGGCAGCTTGGCAGAGGTGTTCGTGGTGCACACAGCAGAAGTGGCGTTGGAGACAGGGGTTTCATGACAATGTTGTGGACTGATTTTTCAAATACCGCTCACACAACTGGTAATACTGCATCGATGGAAAGTGACAGGAGACAGCAGTTGTCAACTATGGTTACAAACTACTTTTCCTCCCATATCGATGTTCTCCCACACAGGTCATTCCCCTTTGACTATTGGGCCGCTAAACTGGACACCTGGCCTGAATTGGCCCAATATGCCTTACAGGAGCTCGCTTGCCCAGCTGCAAGTGTGCTATCGGAAAGAGTCTTCAGTGCAGCTGGATCAATCCTGACAGAAAAAAGGACCCGTCTGTCAACCAAAAATGTGGATGATCTAACCTTCATTAAAATGAACCACGCATGGGTTTCCAAGGATTTTGTCCCACCTTCCCCTGATGACACATAGGGTGACAGAAAAATGGCTTGCTTTGGTCCACCTCTTCCTGGTACTTCACCTATTTCGCCTTTTGCATCAGCTGAATGTCCAACATCAACATATGCCACTTTCTAAAACTCCCTAACTGTGCTGCCTCCCCCCCCATGGCCGGGGTCACCACCTACCGCACGACACCGTGCGAGTGCCGTTGCCCTGGACAGGTGGGTAGGCCGACTCTTGGGCGCGGGCACAGGGTCCCTCATAGTGCAATCAAGTGTCTCTGACGGTGGTGGTGCACACCCGCCGTCAGACACACCGCTGTACTATGAGGGGCCCAGTGCCAGTACCGACGCCCACGAGTGGGCCCCCCTTGCTTGGGCAGGGCCCCAGCATTTGCAATCTTTACCTCTCCCTGCTCCTCCGCTGTGTAATCTGGGCCGTCAAATCCATACTGTGCCTGACACCGTCTGAGCCTGCCTCCTGAGACATATATTTTGAATGTGTACGCTATCCATACATGTTATCCGGGGATACGGTACCCTTTCTAACCTTCGTGCAATCACGTGCAATCCATACTGGGCCTAACACCGTCTGAGCCTGCCTCCTGAGACATATATTTTGAATGTGTACACTATCCATACATGTTATCCGGGGATACGGTACCCTTTCTAACCTTTGTGCAATCACGTGCAATCCATACTGGGCCTAACACCGTCTGAGCCTGCCTCCTGAGACATATATTTTGAATGTGTACGCTATCCATACATGTTATCCGGGGATACGGTACCCTTTCTAACCTTTGTGCAATCACGTGCAATCCATACTGTGCCTGACACCGTCTGAGCCTGCCTCCTGAGACATATATTTTGAATGTGTACGCTATCCATACATGTTATCCAGGGATACGGTACCCTTTCTAACCTTTGTGCAATCACGTGCAATCCATACTGGGCGTGAGAACGGCTGGCGAGCTGTTAAGCAAGCTACAGCACCTGTCCAGACAAGTACAGGGATTCCCTAGCGAGGAGACTTATTTGATTGTTTTCAATGTTGGGACAGCAATTTTTGGGGAGCACTATACTCTGGAGAATGATAGATGGGGCCCACCATACACTGGAACATTCCAAAGGTGGACATCAGACACTGGAGCAGCATTTACAGGGCCCATTATACACTAGAGCATTAGAAATGGGGCCCATTATGTTTGGAGCATTATTTGGGCCCATAAGACAGTGGAGCTTCATCCATGGGGACCAACATATACTGTAGCATTATGTGGAGCTCATCGTATACTGTTTCAAACATTATATGGGACCAATGATTCTGTATGGAGAAATAGATGGGCCTCGTCATGAGATGTAAAAAGTGAGGTATTTTTCATTGTACTATACCGCTATTTATCTGCCGTATCGGAGCATGATGAGTTGTGGTATGTGTTAAAGGGGCGCTCTTTCGCCCAGGGCACATGAAAACCTGCAGCCAGCCCTCCCCCCCCCACAACTTTAGCCAAATAACCCCCATTTTTCAGTGCGTAACTTGTATTATGAAGTTAATTAAGGTTGACAAGCTTAAGTAAGAAGAATTGATGCTTTTGGCATTCAAATGGGCACTGTAGGTGTGTTTCCTGTCCTCCTCTCACTGCCGACTTTTATTCCCCATTGACTTACATTGGGTTTCGTGTTTCGGGACGACCCCGACTTTTCCCTATAATCGGACGATCTTGCTCGACCCGACTTTTGGAAAAGTCGGGTTTCACGAAACGAAACGCGACCCTAAAAAAACAAAAGTCGCTCAACTCTAATTATAATCCAATAGAAATTTTGAAGCTATTCTATAATTTTTATAAAAATTTGTATAACCAACAAGATACTCTCCACATAAATAGGACTGATAACAAAAAATCAATACAATATTTCTATCAAATCTAAATCTCCCAGTTCTCCCCTTACTGTATCTCAATCAGTAAGTGACACAGGAATAGGTTATGGATATTTTGAAGGATCTCCCTCTGGGTAAATCCCCTGGACCACTTGGACTGAAGTATTTATATTACAAAACCTTTGTAGAAGCTTTCTCCTCGCATGGTCAGGCTGTTTTACGCCTTCTGGAGGGGTCTCCCATTCCAGACACCTCATCATATTCTTACCTAATTCTCATCCCAAAACCAGTTAAAGGATCCCTTAGATCAGTGTTCCCCAACTCCAGTCCTAAAGAGCCACCAACAGATCATTTTTTCAGGATTTCCTATTGCACTGGTGATAACTGCATCACCTGCACAGGTAATTCCATCACCTGTGCAACACAAAGGAAATCCTGAAAACATGACCTATTGGTGGCTTTTGAGGACTGGAGTTGGGGAACACTGCCTTAGATCGTTCAAATTATTGTCCAATTGCGTTACTAAACTGTAATCTGAAAATTTTCACTTGTATACTGGCCAATAGGCTTAACTGTTGACTTCCTCAACTTATAAGGATCAAGTGGGTTTTGTCCTTAATCGTTGGGGGGGGGGGGGGGGGAGAGGGAGTTAATACCAGATGAGCAATAGATTTGATAGAGGTTGCCAATAGAAATAATCTACAGTGCGTCATACTGAGCCTAGATGCGGAGAAAGCATTTGACCGCCTAAATTGGTCCTGCCTGTTTGAGACCTTGAATATTTTTAGCATTTAGGGTCCGTTCTTGACAGCCAGTTCCCCTTCGGCCTCAATTAGGCTTCCCTTCCACTCCTCTCTCTCGTTTAAGATATCAAATGGTACCAGCCAGGGATGCTCTCTGTCACCCCTACTATTTGACTTGTGAATAGAACCACTGGCAACAATGAGAAGACAAAATCCTAACACATCAGGAATTGAGGTTAGGAGTAGAGATGAGCGAATATATTCAGATTCCATCTTATTCGGCAAGCTATAGAGCTTGCCAAATAAGCTGCATTGGGAACCTGGCTTCCTGGATTGCGCCAGCTGAACGACGCATCAGCTGCATGTGTAGCGTCATGTCACAGTACATGCATGAAGAGCCCAACACACAGGCTCTCCATGCATGTGCTGTGACACAGCCGCGAAACATGCAGCTGCAGCGCCGATCAGCTGTTCAGCCAGCGCGATCCAGGAAGCCAGGATCCCAATGCCACTTATTCAGCAAGCGCTATAGCTTGCCACATAAGATGGAATCCAAACATATTCGCTCATCTCTAGTTAGGAACAAAATATTTAAGATCTCCCTTTTTGCAGATGACGTACTTTTAACCCTAACCAAACCCCATGTTACACTGCCTAACCTTATGGAGGATATATTCTCCGTCCATATTGGCCCCTCACTCCTTTCCTCTCCTATGTATAGCACTCACGCTCTTTTCACATTGCTAAATTGCACAGATCCATTCAGTCCCACCATTCAACATAAGAGACGTTCTCACAAATCACTTAACCATCTGCTCACTCTTTCTATCCTCCTTCTCCTAGTCACAGGAGACATTGCTCCAAACCCTGGTCCCCCATGTTATCGAAAGTCAAATCCCCCAACTGCTACACTCAGAAACCCCTCTAATCTTATTAATATTCCCTGCATGCCATCTGTCTCTCAATTGCGCACTTTGGAATTCTCGCTCAGTGTGTAACAAACTCTCCTTCACTCATGACTTTTTCCTTTCTAGTTCTCTTAACCTCCTGGCTCTTACTGAAACCTGGATCCAGCAGTCAGACACTACCGCTGCTGCTGCTCTTTCATACGGGGGACTACACTTCTCTCATACCCCAAGATCAGACAATAGAGCAGGTGGAGGCGTTGGTCTGCTCCTATCATCAAAATGTACCTTTCAGGTTATCCCTCAAGAACCCTCACTTGTCTTTCCTTCTTTTGAGGTCCATGCCATCAGACTCTACACCCCCTTCTCCATGCGAGTGGCGGTGGTATATCGTCCTCCCGGCCCCTCCCATCAGCTCCTGGATCATTTTGCCACTTGGCTTCCACATTTTCTCTCCTGTGACATCCCTACCCTCATCATGGGCGATTTCAATATCCCCATTGCTCTTCCCCTCTTCCCATCTGCTACTCACCTTTTATCTCTAACCTCCTCGTTTGGCCTTTTGCAGCTTACTAATTCTCCAACGCATGAAGATGGAAACTCCCTCGACTTGGTCTTCTCTCAGCTTTGTGCAGTGGCCTTTTGCAGCTTACTAATTCTCCAACGCATGATTTTGCAAACTCCCCTCTCCCGCTCTCTGACCACAAACTTCTTTCATTCTCTATCAATAACTGCCAGGCTGCTCAGGTCACCCCCACTGTCCATATTTATAGAAACGTACAGGCCATTAACACCCAGAAACTTATGAAGAACTTGCAGTCTTCATTGGCCCCTATCTTCTCCCTTTCATGTCCTGATTCTGCATTGAAGCATTACAATGTAACACTTCAATGTGCCCTGGATGAATTTGCTCCTCCTATTCATAGAACACCACAACACAGATGGCGACAACCCTGGAACACCCTGCAAACACATTTCCTGCAGTGGTGCTCCAGGTGCGCCGAACGTCTGTGGAGAAAATCCAACCTACCCGAAGATTTCATCCATTATAAGTTTATGCTTCGAACATACAACACTGCCCTTTCACCTCTCAAAACAAACCTATTTCAACACCCTCATCACTTCACTGTCCAATAACCCTAAACATCTCTTTGACACTTTTCATTCTCTACTCAACCCAAGAGTACAGGCCCCTACCACGGAGCTTCGAGCTGACAATCTGGCCAATTACTTCAAAGAAAAAATTGACCGTTTCCGACAGGAAATTATCTCCCAGTCATCTCATACCATGCACTGTCCTCCCTCCCCCACTGCATCTAGCTCACTCTCTTTGAACCAGTCACAGAAGTAAGCAGGCTCCTTGCATCTTCCCGCCCAACCACTTGCACCAGTGACCATTTCCGTCACATCTACTCCAGACCCTTTCCCCTGCTGTCACCCCTCACCTAACTAAAATATTTAACCTCTCTCTCTCTCTCTTCTGGTATCTTTCCCTCCTCAATTAAGCATGCCATCATATATCCACTATTTAAAAAACCATCCCTTGACCAAAACTGGGCCGCTAACTATAGACCTGTTTCTAATCTTCCCTTCATCTCAAAACACCTGGAACGCCTGGTCCACTCCCGTCTTATCCGCTATCTCTCAGAAAATTCTCTTCTCGACCCTCTCCAATCCGGTTTCCGCTCTTTACATGCTACTGAAGCTGCCCTCACTAAAGTCTCTAATGATCTACTAACAACTAAATCAAATGGTCATTACTCCATGCTAATTCTCTTGGATCTCTCTGCAGCATTCGACACTGTGGATCATCAGCTCCTTCTCACTATGCTCCGTTCCATTGGCCTCAAGGACACCATTCTCTCCTGGTTCTCCTCCTATCTCTCTGACCGCTCCTTTACTGTATCTTTTGCTGGCTCCTCCTCCTCTCATCTTCCCCTTACTGTTGGGGTTCCTCAAGGATCAGTCCTAGGCCCCCTCCTCTTCTCTTTGTATACTGCCCCTATTGGTCAAACAATCAGTAGATTTGGTTTCCAGTACCATCTCTATGCTTCTCCTGACATCACGCCAGCCTTTCTAGAAAACACCGGCAATTGTCTAAGCGCTGTGTCTAACATCATGTCCTCACTATATCTGAAACTGAACCTGTCAAAGACTGAACTCCTTGTGTTTCCTCCCGCTACTAATGTACCTATACCTGCCATTGCCATTTCCGTGTGTGGTTCTACTATTACTCCCCAACAACATACCCGCTGTCTTGGGGTCATACTTGACTCTGAGCTTTCCTTTGTCCCCCACATCCGATCACTGGCTCGCTCTTGTTATCTGCATCTCAAAAACATTTCTAGAATTCGACCTTTTCTTACTTTTGATTCTGCAAAAACTCTGTTTCTCTTATTCATTCTCGTCTCGACTATTGTAACTCCCTTCTAATCGGTCTCCCTCTTACCAAACTCTCCCCCCTCCAATCTGTCTTGAATGCAGCTGCCAGGATCATATTCCTCGCCAATCGTTACACCGATGCCTCTACCTTGTGCCAGTCATTACACTGGCTACCCATCCACTCCAGAATCCAGTACAAACTTATTACCCTCACCCACAAAGCTCTTCATTGCTCTGCTCAGCACCACCCTACATCTCCTCCTTTGTTTCAGTATACCATCCTACTCACGCCCTCCGTTCTGCTGATGACCTGAGGTTAGCATCCTCAATAATCAGAACCTCCCACTCCCGTCTTCAAGACTATATATGTGCTGCGCCAATTTTTTGGAATGCACTTCCCAGGTCAATACGATTAGTCCCCAATCCCCACAATTTTAAGTGTGCCCTGAAACCGCATTTATTCAGACTGGCCTACCGCCTCAACACATTAACCTTATCTATCCCTATGTGGCACAGCCAAAAGTTTTTTTATCATAACCAGGTTCCCCGCATCATGTTCCCACATGCTTTATGCATCCATTAGCCCTCTGCATCCGTACTGTTACACACTTAACATTATGGCTGGTCCATACAATCAGGGCAACTGTTACCACCCACCTTTCGTGTCTCCCCTTTTTTCCTCATAGATTGTAAGCTTGCGAGCACGGCCCTCATTCCTCTTGGTATCTGTTATGATCTATGTGATTATTGTTATGCTGTAATGTATATTGTCTGTACAAGTCCACTCTGAAATGTAAAGTGCTGTGGAATATGTCGGAGCTATAGAAATAAAATGTATTATTATTTATTTAAAAAAGTATGGAGAACTATCGGGGTATAAACTGAATACTTCAAAAACAGCACTACCATTAAATATCCATCCTGATATATTGGATCATTTAAAGCAAAACTTTAAATTCAGATTTTTAAGTGACTTAAGGAGACTATTGGATAAATGGAAACCACTCTCGCTTTCATTAATAGGCTGTATTACTTCAATTAAAATGTCGGTCCTTCCTAAGTTACTTTACTTTTTTAAGACCTTACCGGTCAAAGTCCCCATGAGTGAACTTAAGTCCCTCCAAGCAGCCATGCTGAGGTTAATTTGGAATGATAAGCGTCACAGGATCTCCAAGCGTGTCCTTTTCTCTTATAAATCACAAGGGGGCCTTCTCAGTCCCCGACATTATTAAATACTACTGGGCCACACATTTACACAGGATTCCCTCATGGGCTGTGCTATGGGCGTACAACAAACGGACAGAAATAGAAAGTTATGGCTAGGGCCAATTCATCCAAATTCGCTATTATAGTCAACTAGGACCTCTAGAATGCTGGTGTCTTTGCTAGGTCCTAAGATGTTCACGAGGGAGATATGGCTTTCTTCTATGAAGAGGTTCAGTTTGCCTTCTCCTAATTCGCCAATGATCTCATACATATTTCAGCCCTTGTTACCAAATAGTTTGGATCATGCAATGGTTCACCTGTGCAGGATTGTTTAGGTTTGTGGATCTAGTAGACGGGGAGACGCTGGAGCACCTCATGTTTGATGCTGTCAAGTCCAAATCTGCCATCTCTAATAAAGAGTTCTTCCAGTATTTGCAGATTAAGTACTTCGCTTCCTCGCTTTATGGAGTACCAAAGATCTCTTTAATCCCTGACTTCAAGAGGATTTGCATGAAAGAGCCGACAACTAAAGGACTAATCTCAGAAATACATAAGATTCTGAGTTATCCTCAGGAAAGCCAACAACTAAAACATCCCTAGATGAGCATATGGGCGTCTATTCTCGGAAAGGGGATATCATCTCAAAATTGACACATTATTTGGGAAAAAGCTGCTAAGTCCTCCAATTGGACTCTATTAAGAAAATCATTATAAAATACTGATGTTCTGGTACCGCACACCTGACCTCCTCCACAGATTGAACCCTCTACTCTCAAATCTATGCTGGGGCTGCGGTTCTGAGGTGGGAACCCAATGCCATATTTTTTTGGTCTTGTCCAGTAATCACAGATTTTTGGGACGAAAGGAGAGTATTAATTAGGGTTCTTTAAGTCGAGGTGGGGCTTGACCAGATTATAGAATTGTTAAACGTTTACCTCAAGGGGATGGGAAAAAACTAAGCCAAGCTATTATCCTTACAGAGGCCAGATGTTTGATTGCCCTTCACTGGAAGCAGAACTCATCTCCTTTCCACCAGCAGTTATTGTATAGAATAAATGACATTCGTAGGATTGAATATATGACGTCTCTTTTGGGAGCGAGAGTGGATGGATTTGACTGTGTCTGGGCCCCGTGGGATTACTACTGGGCTCAGAGAAATGGTTGGGCTTTTCATGATCACTTAGTACCTTTTGGAGCCCGTATCCCTCCCTTTCCCTACCTCTTCTGTGAGTTATTACTGTCATTTTGCCTGTCTTTGTGAGGTGCATTTATACAATATCCAAGATTACTTTCTTATTTAATTTTCCTGCATATTGTTGGATGATTTTAGCTTGTGTTTGATTTGGGTATATAAGTACCTAGATTGGCTTGGGAAAATTTGTAGTCAATGCTTCATTTTCCAACTGGGTGTTCTACAGTATTAATAGAGGGATTATTTCCCTATATTACGGTATATCTCACATTCTGTCGTTGTAACCTTTCTAATCTCTCTTTTAATGTTTTATATGAGGATTTTGAATGTAGTTGTTTGTGGGAACTTGTGTCCTTTTGTCAAAAATTTGTAAAAAACTTTAAGGCTATGGGCCCACGTAGCGTTTTAAAACGCACAGTGAAAACCGGACTCCTTCCCAGAAATCGCGCGTTTTTTTCCCGCGCGATTTCACCGCGATTTTCTCAAGCACTTTCCAAGCGATTTGAAGCATCGCTTGGAAAGTGATTGACAGGTTGGTCACACTCGTCAAACATAGTGTTTGCCAAGTGTGACCAGGTTTTTACTATTGAGGCCACCTATGCGGCATCAATAGTAAAAGATAGAATGTTAAAAATGATTAAAAAATAAATAAAAAATCGGGGTATATTTACCTTCCGGCGTCCCGCGCTGCCATCCCGTGCCTCAGCGTTCCCAGTAATGCCTTGCGAGACCTGTGATGACGTTGGTCTCGCGTTACTATAGTGATCTCGTGAGATTACGTCATCACAGGACCTTGCCGCAAGGCATTACTGGGAACGCTTAGGCCGGGATGGCAGCGCGGGACTTCAGAAGGTAAATATACCCCGATTTTTTATTTTTTTTTTACAGGGGTATGGTACCCAGGGCCTGGAGGACAGTCTCCTCTCCTCCACGCCGTGGGTACCAACCGCACATGGGACGCTTAACTTCCCGCATGGTGGGCATAGCCACATGCGGGAAGTAAGCGATTCTCATGCATTCCTATGGGTGCGGAATCGCGGCAATTCTTTGCGATTCCGCACAAAAGAATGATCATGCTGCGATTTTTTCCGCGATGCGATTCCGCCGCGGAAAAAAGCGCAGCATTAGCACAGCATGTGCAGAATGCTATAGGAATGCATGGGGGGCGTTCTGTACACGATTTTTTTAAAATGTTTTTGCAGTGTTTTCGTGCCGAAAATCGCTTAAAAATCGCATCGTGGGCACATAGCCTAATAAAAATTTACAGTAAAAAAAGTTGCATATGATAATATTTAAACAAACTTTTGAAGATTATTTTAAATTCCCTTTTGAAAGACAAAGTCGTCACATTTTGGTACAAATTTTTATTTAATTCGGAAGAGAACATTAAGCCATTTCTCTAGTAGAGAGTACAGGAGTAGGAATGTAAGTCAACTCCAGTCATCCAAAAACATTAATGCTCCAAATGACCTATATCTGACCCATATAAGTTTCATAATTATAAGTCTAGGGTTCATTACATCTCCCAGAAATTACATCATCCTCTTGGAAGAATCTCAAGCTACTTTATTAACAAGCTGATGGCACAGGGCAGGTCACGTTGGTTAGTCCTTTGCTCTGAAAGAATGCATCTTGCTTTGGGTCACGACCAAGGAAATTGCGCAGCATCTCACTAGCATCTAGAGATCCTCCCGGCTTCAAGATGCAGTTTCTGTAGTCAGAACCCACCTAAAAGGAATTTAAAAAAAATAAGGCATGAACCTTTAAATTACTATTCAAACAGAACATGCACAGAATATTGTGAATATGACTTAGGCCAAGCTCGCAAAACAAAAAAAAGTGTAAATTCTCAATTGTACTCATCCATGTCATCGATGGGTGCATGTGTCTTGTGCCATTCGGCATGCTCTAATCCGTGAACCTGATAATATAGTTGAATGCTGTGATTTTCCTCTGGCCTATTATTCTACATTACTTTTTTTTTTTTTTATAACAGAACTGAACAAAGGACTTCATACTCTTAGTTGTAAAGAATAAGGTAATTCAGTTATCGGTATAGGAAAGGTTATTTCCAGTGACAGCAGCCTACCATTGAGAGTTCTAATAATTTAGCATTGACTGAATTATACGATTCAAAAATGTACTGGATATATACTTTTCTACCCAAGGAAAATAGAATCTCTTCACAAAGAATATAGCAGATTATTCAATTACTGTATTTTCCGGCGTATAAGACGACTTTTTAACCCCTGAAAATCTGCTTAAAAGTCGGGGGTTGTCTTATACGCCGAGTGCATATGGGGGGAGTGGTCCCGATGAACAAGGGAGGGGGGTAAATGGTGTTATCATCCCCCTTTTACCTCATTGGTGGCAGCGGTGCGGCGGCTCCTCTTTGTCCAGCGTGGGGGCGCTGTGCTGTGGGGCGGCTGCGGCGGCTCTCTGTCCAGCGTCGGGGCTCCTCCGGCATTTCCCCAAAGCCCGGAGGCCCAGGCAGCTCCATTGCTTCAATGTGGTGGCCTCCGGAAAAATGGCCACCGGAGCCAGAGCGAGCTCAGATTCAGATCTTGTCCCGAAATCTCGGGAGACGAGATCTGAATCTGAGCGTACATGGGCTCCGGCGGCCATTTTCAGGGAGGCCACTACATCGCAGCAATGGAGCTGCCTTGGCCTCCGGGCATTGGGGAAATACCGGAGGAGCCCTGACGCTGGACAGAATGCCTCCGCAGCCGCACCCAGCACAGCGCCCCCACACTGGACAAAGAGGAGCCGCCGCCGAACCCCAGCACAGAGACCCACAGACAGCACCGCTGCCACCAATGAGGTAAAAGGGAGATAACTCCACGTACACCCTCCCTTTGTCATCGGGACCACTCCCCTGCACCCGTCATATAAGATGACACATGGCATAAGAAGACCCCCGACTTTTAAGAAAATTTTCTATTTTAGCTGGAAAAGTTGGGGGGGGGTCGTCTTCTACGCCGGAAAATACACTACTTATTCTACACCTGACTACACACAGGAAAAACTAACACCACTAAATAACCTCAATTAGTGTCAGGTTATGCAGAATTAAAAATTAACTTCTATTATGTATGCTTAAAATTGAGTGGTATAGATAAAAAAAACGACAAAAGGCGGGAATAAACCTACAATATTATATAAAAGGGGCTACTAGTGTAGAGGCTTCCACAAGTCAGATTACAAAGAGGTATTTTCAATAGCCAATTGTGAGGTAGCGCTGTTATTCAAGGTTGGGGGACACTCGCTTGGCAGCCACACAATCAGATCCAGCTCGGGTTTTCATAAGCCATAACAGTCCATGAGGTTTATTTGCCATCATAAACCACAGCAGCAATATACAACAGCGCAGCTTCCATTATATAGCTTCACATGACAGCATAGCGTCCATTATACAGGCTATTTAGCCCCAGGGTTATCTCACCCACATCAGGGTTCCCATATGGCTGTTTCTCCAGGCTGCAGACATCCACTCACTCCTCAGGGACTCTCAGACACTGGCCGCCATTACCCACACAGCCGCTCCACAGGCTTAGTGAGGAGATCCTTCTCCTCACGGGACCTTCCAAACTGGACCAACCTGGTCCCAGCATTCACCCCTTGTGACCTATCCTGGCTATGTTATATGGTCCGTAGCCACGCCCACTGGGTCACATGGCTATGACCTCATCACAGGTCCTTCACCTACTCACATAGCCTTTTACTATAGGTGTTATCAGACACACCCCTGGGTGGGTTTGTGGGCAGCTAGAACCCACCCATCTCTCCAGCTGCCTGAAGGCTTCTCCCTAACACATAGGCACGACAGATCAGCTCTGCTGATCAGCACATAACCAAGCCTTCATCTCAAAGCCACCCACTTTGAGACACACCACGGCCACTCCGTATTCTGCCACTCATCCTCTCTCTTGGGACATCCACACAGCGCCCCCTAGTGGACACAGTGGTCATTACACCACACAATCAATAATAGGTGCTATAAATAACCTGCAGGATACCCCAAGGTATACCTGGTACACCCTTGCCTTGTTGCGGAGGTTGGCACCCTAGATAAGCAACTGGCACCCCCGCTCAAAGGCTAGCCCTGGTGTGCCCTACATGTCTATCAAAAACGGAATACACCTAAAAAAAAAAGACATGCAACAGACAAGTACCATAAATAGTGCATGGGACCATTAACAATGATAATAAACAACACTTAGTAGTATAGTAGAGTAATATTCAGTTAATGATTGTATTTTCAGCAATACTTGAACCATTGTTAAGACTTCGTAGCTGAAACGTGTATCTTGTTCTCATGATGGGAGTATCCTCCATTTTTTTAATGCAGAAATAAATGTGAAGTTTTAATACCACAACTTGTGGCATCGCTGGAGGATTTCAGTTTTTTCCTCTGGGAATTTTTCTATAGGTATAGTGATAATTTTGACTCCATGTGTATTTTCCAGAAACAGGCAGCAGTGGATGTTGCTGAGTGAAAATTGCAAACTGCCGTTGTAGTGACCAGTACAACGTACTGTGCGCAGCCGTGCTTCTTGAGACCTGCATCCTATACATTAAGAGAGCTCTCATCGCTACAGAAATGCCAAACGTGGACGCTAAAAGTGGTTTAAGCACACTGGGGCTCAGAAGGGAGGGGGGATTTGTATTTGTCTGCAGAATTCGCTGGATTTCTTTTGGGAGCTATAGCGCTTTTCCAGACACCTTGTACTATAAGTAACGTTGAAGCCCCTATATTTCCACTGACAGACCTGAGTGGGAACTTGCCATTTTGTGCATTGAGTTGAAGCTTTTATTGGGAACATTTTACATATCATTTAAATCGAATTGTTCTTGTTCTCTACGTTGTATTCAGACCCCTTTAAATTTTTCACCATTTCATTGCAGCCATTTGGTAAATTCAAAAAAGTTAATTTTTTTCTCATTAATGTACACTCTGCACCTCATCTTCACTGAAAAAAAAACAAATGTAGAAATTTTTGCAAATTTATTAAAAAAGAAAAACTGAAATATCACAGTCATAAGTATTCAGACCCTTTGCTCAGACACTCATATTTAAGTCCCATGATGTCCATTTCCTTGTGATCCTCCTTGAGATGTTCTACTCCTTCATTGTAGCCCAGCTGTGTTTAATTAAACTGATAGGACTTGATTTGTGAAGGCACACACCTGTCTATATAAGACCTCACAGCTCACAGTGTCAGACCAAATGAGAATCATGAGGTCAAAGGAACAGACCAAGGAGCTCAGAGACAGAATTGTGGCAAGGCACACACATGGCCAAGGTTACAAACGAATTTCTGCAGTACTCAAGGTTTCTAAGAGCACAGAAACCTCCATAATCTTTAAATGGAAGATGTTTGGGACCACCAAAAGTCTTCCTAGACCTGGCCGTCCAGCCAAACTGAGCAATCATGGGAGAAGTGCCTTGGTGAGAGAGGTAAAGAAGAACCCCAAGATCACTGTGGCTGAGCTCCACAGATGCAGAAGGGAGATGGGAGAGTTCCACAAAGTCAGTTATCACTACAGCCCTCCGCTAGTCGGGCCTTTATGGCAGAGTGGCCTGACGGAAGCCTCTCCTCAGTGCAAGACATATCAAAGCCCACATAGAGTTTGCTTAAAAATTAAAAAAAAAAAAACACATGAAGGACTCCCAGACTATGAGAAATAAGATTCTTTGGTCTGATGAAACGAAGACAGAACTTTTTCGTGATAATTCTAAGTGGTATGTGTGGCGAAAACCAGGCCCTGCTCATCACCTGCCATACAATCCCAACAGTGAAACATGGTGGTGGTGGCAGCATCATGCTATGGGGGTGATTTTCAGCTGCCTCTCATATGGAGCCCAGTATAAAGAAGGACCTGGTGCGTCACCTAATCCATTCCTTCTTCAGCAGTGTTCTTGACCAGTGGCTGCAGATAGTCCTGCTTTGGTCAGTGTTAAAGGCATTCCTGACTGTACTGAGTTTATTGATTTTTTCAGATGCCATGTGTGCTGGATTCTCTGTTGAAATCGTGTACAACACTGCCACCTGCTGGTGTTTAACAGCAACACAGCCTATGTATTAGACTTCATATACTCATTGTGAGCTAAGGCATAATTCACACATCAGAATTTGGTCAGCATCTGTATACCAGGAGTGGAACTTACAGAAAGAAAGTAAAATTGGAAGACTGACACCTGTTCTGTGTTTTGGCGTACAAATTCTGATAAATACTTGTGTGAAAATTAAGGTTGTTTCCTGATTGACATTTTACAGCTGTTAATATATTTTAGAAGTTGGTCTCTGCTTTTATCAGTTCATTCTGGGGGACCGCAAACATTGCTATGGCAAATACAAAGGAAAAAACTGAGTTGACATACTCCCAATTTGACCAGCTTTGTACATTAGATATTGATTCTAAGGCCATGTCCACAAGTTCAGCATCTGGTCAGTATATTACATCAGTGTTTGTAAGCCAAAACCAGGAGTGGAACAATCAGAGGAAAAGTATAATAGAAACCCGTCACCACTTCTGTATTATCACCCACTCCTGGTTTTGGCTTACAAACACTGATGAGAAATACTTACCAAATACTGATAGTGTGAACATGACCTAATGATGGGAATTCCCCGCAACAAATGACTATTGCTGCGGCTAACCCCTCCACTTCAGCCAGAGTACTGATGCACATTAGAGCTGCTGCGACTAAAAAACGGGAGCAACACTCCAGGAGCCCGGATGCTTTACAAGGTTCCACACCAGATCTCACTCTGCCTGCGCACTATGAATTCTTAACTTCTCAGTCGCATTCTCCTCCAAGATCCTCTTGCTCCTTTACAAACATTGACCAGAAATTTGCCCAGATTCTGTCAGTCAGGAACCATGGTCATGTGGATAGTAACTAAAGTGGACAAACTCAGGCAGAACTTTGTGGTTCTGAAACAGGACTTGCAGAAAATTAGAGAACACACAGAGGTGGAACATAAAAAAACCCCAAACACTGTATATATGGTGTTAGTGCAAAAAAACCCCCAAACTCTGCATATATGGTGTTAGTGCAAAAAAAACCCCAAACACTGTATATATGGTGTTAGTGCAAAACCCCCCCCAAACACTGTATATATGGTGTTAGTGCAAAAAAAACCCCAAACTCTGCATATATGGTGTTAGTGCAAAAAAAACCCCCAAACACTGTATATATGGTGTTAGTGCAAACCCCCCCCCCAAACACTGTATATATGGTTAGTGCAAAAAAAAACCCCAAACTCTGCATATATGGTGTTAGTGCAAAAAAAACCCCCAAACACTGTATATATGGTGTTAGTGCAAAAAAAAACCAAACTCTGCATATATGGTGTTAGTGCAAAAAAACCCCCCAAACACTGTATATATGGTGTTAGTGCAAAAACCCCCCCCCAAACACTGTATATATGGTTAGTGCAAAAAAACCCCAAACTCTGCATATATGGTGTTAGTGCAAAAAAAACCCCAAACTCTGCATATATGGTGTTAGTGCAAACCCCCCCCAAACACTGTATATATGGTGTTAGTGCAAACCCCCCCCCCCAAACACTGTATATATGGTGTTAGTGCAAAAAAAACCCCAAACACTGTATATATGGTGTTAGTGCAAACCCCCCCCCAAACACTGTATATATGGTGTTAGTGCAAACCCCCCCCCCAAACACTGTATATATGGTGTTAGTGCAAAAAAAAACCCAAACTCTGCATATATGGTGTTAGTGCAAAAAAACCCCCAAACACTGTATATATGGTGTTAGTGCAAAAAAAAACCCCAAACTCTGCATATATGGTGTTAGCGCAAAAAAAAACAACCCAAACTCTGCATATATGGTGTTAGTGCAAAAAAAAAAACCCCAAACACTGTATATGGTGTTAGTGCAAAAAAAACCCCCCAAACACTGTATATATGGTACTAGTGCAAAAAAACCCCCAAACACTGTATATGGTGTTAGTGCAAAAAAACCCCCCCAAACACTGTATATATGGTGTTAGTGCAAAAAAAACCCCAAACACTGTATATATGGTGTTAGTGCAAACCCCCCCCCCCCAAACACTGTATATATGGTGTTAGTGCAAAAAAAAACCCAAACTCTGCATATATGGTGTTAGTGCAAAAAAAAAACCCCAAACACTGTATATATGGTGTTAGTGCAAAAAAAACCCAAACTCTGCATATATGGTGTTAGTGCAAAAAAAACCCCAAACACTGTATATATGGTGTTAGTGCAAAACCCACCCCCCCCAAACACTGTATATATGGTGTTAGTGCAAAAAAAAACCCCAAACTCTGCATATATGGTGTTAGTGCAAAAAAAACCCCAAACACTGTATATATGGTGTTAGTGCAAAACCCCCCCCCCCAAACACTGTATATATGGTGTTAGTGCAAAAAAAAACCCCAAACTCTGCATATATGGTGTTAGTGCAAAAAAAAACCCCAAACACTGTATATATGGTGTTAGTTAAAGTTGATTTTAATGATTGATTTAATCTTGCAAAAATAATAATTTCCACAATTGGATGTGTTTAAATAAAATTGTTCCTGTGCTGAGATAATCTTATACATGTGCCTCTGCTGTACTGTGTAATGGCTGTGTCTGACCATGCGGAGCAAAGCTCGTGGGCAGGGGAGGACGCAAGAGAATATACAGACATTACAGCATGGGGTCACAGCTGATTCTGTGGGGTAAAGCAGGTCACTGCCTGTTTGTAAATAATGTTTTAGCTCAAAGAATTCTTTGCGATTCCCATGTTGTAATTTATGCCCATGTTTTCCGCCCTGCCCAGGAGCTGTGGTATGACCAGACTTTGTCCCTGTACGGTCAGACATGGCCATTACACAGCACACAGCAGGGGCACATGTATAAGATTATCTCAGCACAGGAACAATTTTATTTTTAACACGTCCAACTGTGAAAATTACTATTATTCCAAGATCTATCGATTAAAATGAAATTTTAGGGAAAACCCCTTTAAGTCATACTTTCTATTAAACACACAATATTCTGTGATATCCCCGAGTCTTACCATTCGGTTCATAATTCCTTCTTGTTTAAACCGCGTGTAAAACATGTCCATTGAAAAGACCTCGCTCCACAGATATCCGTAATACTGGGCATCATATCCTCCAGCAAGATGACCAAAGGTAGCAGGCATATTTGTCCCTGAAATACAATGGTTGTTTTAGGTATGTATCATATTATTCCCTTAACCCCTTAGCGACAGAGCCAGTTTGCAGCTTAATGACCAGGCCAATTTTTACAATTCTGACCACTGTCCCTTTATGAGGTTATAACTCTGGAACGCTTTAATGGATCCCGCTGATTCTAAGATTGTTTTTTCGTGACATATTGTACTTCATGTTAGTGGTAAAATTTCTTCGATAAGTCTTGTGTTTATTTATGAAAAAAAAACGGAAATATGGCGAAAATTTTGAAAATTCTGCAATTTTAAAACTTTAAATTTTTATGCCCTCAAATCAGAGAGATGTGTCACACAAATTTCTTAATAAATAACATTTCCCACATGTCTACTTTACATCAGCACAATTTTGGAAGCAAAATTTTTTTTTGTTAGGAAGTTATAAGGGTTAAAAGTTGACCAGCGATTTCTCATTTTTACAACAAAATTTACAAAACCATAGGGACCACATCATATTTAAAGTCATTTTGAGGGGTGTACATGACAGAAAATACCAAAAAGTGGCACCATTCTAAACACTAGACCCCTCAAGGTGCTCAAAACCACACTCAAGAAGTTTATTAACCCTTTAAGTGCTTCACAGGAACTAAAGCAATGTGGAAGGAAAAAATTAACATTTAACTTTTTTTTGCAAAAAATTTAATTCAGAACCAATTTTTTTATTTTCACAAGTGTTAAAAGAGAAAATCAACCACAAAATTTGTTGTACAATTTCTCCTGAATACGTCGATACCCTATATGTGGGGGTAAACCACTTTTTCAGCAAACGGCAGAGCTCGCAAGGGATGGAGCGCCGTTTGACTTTTTCAACGCAGAATTGGCTGGAATTGAGATCGGATGCCATGTTGCGTTCGGAGAGCCCCTGATGTGCCTAAACAGTGGAAAACTCCAACAAGTGACCCCATTTTGGAAACTAGACCCATTAAGGAACTTATCTAGATGTGTGGTGAGCACTTTGAACCCCCAAGGGCTTCACAGAAGTTTATAACGTAGAGCCGTGAAAATAAGAAATCTATTTTTTTCCACAAAAATGATCTTTTCGCCCCCAAATTTTTATTTTTTACAAGGGTAACAGGAGAAATCATACCCGCACAGTTGTTATGCGATTTGTCCTGAGTACGCCGATACCCCATATGTTGGGGGGAACCACTGTTTGGGCGCATGGGAGAGCTCGGAAGGGAAGGAGTGCCATTTTGGAATGCAGACTTTGATGGAATGGTCTGCGGGCATCATGTTGCGCTTGCAGAGCCCCTGATGGGCCTAAACAGTGGAAACCCCCCACAAGTGACCCCATTTTGGAAATTAGACCCCCTAAGGAACTTATCTAGATGTGTGGTGAGCACTTTGAACCCCCAAGAACTTCACAAAAGTTTATAAACGCAGAGCCGTGAAAATAAAGAGTCTTTTTTTATTTCCACAAAAGTGATTTTTTAGACCCAAATTTTTAGACCCCCAAAGTTGGCAAATAGTGGAAACCCCTCAATTCTTGCTCCAACCCTAACCCCAACACACCCCTAACCCTAATTCTAACCCCAATTCTAGTTCGCCCTAACCCTAATTCTAACCCTAGCGTTGACCCGAGCCCTAACCCTAGCCCAACCCTAGCCCTAGCACAACCCTAACCCTAACCCTAGCCCAACCCTAACCCTAGCCCAACCCTAACCCTAGCCCAACCCTAACCCTAGCCCAACCCTAACCCTAGCCCAACCCTAACCCTAGCCCAACCCTAACCCTAGCCCAACCCTAACCCTAGCCCAACCCTAACCCTAGCCCAACCCTAACCCTAGCCCAACCCTAACCCTAGCCCAACCCTAACCCTAGCCCAACCCTAACCCTAGCCCAACCCTAACCCTAGCCCAACCCTAACCCTAACCCTAGCCCAACCCTAACCCTAATGGAAAACTGAAAAAAAAATATTTTCTTTATTTCATTATATTGGCCTATATAAGGGAGTGATAAACAGGGGGGGGTTATGTACTATTTTTTTTATTTTGATCACTATGATCGTTTATCATAGTGATCAAAATAATGATTGGAATCTGCCAGCCATTTTCAAGATGGCGGCGCCCATCGGAGGATGCCGGCGGGACGTGGGACCACCAGGAGGGGACGGAGGGCCACGGAGAGGTACCGGGGGGGGGGGGGATCGGGGACCCTATTTCTCTCTCCTCTGATGTGCGATCACATCAGAGGAGAGAGAAATTAAATGTAAAATCGCGGCTTTTTTTTTTTTTGCGGTCGCCGTTATAGGGTTAATAACGGCGATCGCAAAAGCGGGGGTCGGTAAAAACTGACCTATTCATGTTCTCTGGGGTCTCGGCTACCCCTGGCAGCCGAGACCCCGGAGAAAATCCGACACTGGGGGGCGCTATTCACTTAAATCACAGCGCCGTGAATTAACGGCGCTGTGGTTTTAGTACTCTTAATTACCGCCGTTAAAAGGCGTATCGGCTGTCGTTAAGGGGTTAAAGGAGTTGTCCCACTAACAGGGTTCATTTTATTTAATAAAACTTAGACTACAATTAAGTTCCACAATTGCATGGAAAAAAATAATGTTCCTGTGCTGAGATAATCTTATAAATGCGCCCCTGCTGTGTACTGTGTAATGGCTGTGTCTGACAGTGTAGGGATATGGTCTGATCACACCACAGGTACTGGGCAGGAGAGGAGGCAAAAGGGGCTACAGACACTACAGCAGGGGGTCACAGCTGATGTTTCTCAATGTCAATTTTTAAACAAGCAGGGAAATGTTATATGTCACAAATAGAATCAGCTGTGA